>NC_052515.1:5272962-5578795 GCF_014356525.2 Nilaparvata lugens
TCCAATGTTTTTCTCAATTTGTTAAAATATTGTCTCATTATATCAAGTTACTTTTGTTGAATATTTAATTTAACTCATAATCAAATCGGCTAAAATTAGCAATCAAACATTTATTTTGGAATGTGCAAGAGTGAGTGGATAAGGTAAACCGTCTACGGCGGCACTGGTCATTGGTTCGTTTCCCAATCTGATTTGCATTTATTTATATCACTCATACCGTCATTCAAACACATTTTGTTAGCATAATTTATTAATAAAAAGATTCATGTTGCCTTGATACAATTTTAGTCCAGTCAATATATAGACATGAAAAAGGGGGCTTGCTTGCAATTTATATTGTAGCTCTGATTTTTTATTACCTATATTGTTTGGATTCATGAGAGAAGTCCAGAACCAATTTTTTATGCAAAATTTCCTTGTACTAGATACAGAATGGTCCAAAAACCTTGTATTTTCGGTTCATTTTCCAGTTTTAAGCTGCTTCCTCCAAATCCTGTTATCGGACAGGAAAAGTCGCTCTCGCCTTTTCTCAAGATCTTGAAATTCCTAATAAAATGAGATAATTCTCTTTCTTCAATAAGTACTGAGTCAACATTTTTTAAAAGTGAGTAAAACTTTAAGAAAAAATCAATGTTGATGAATTTTAGTTTTTGATCAATAATATCTTCCGATTGTTACCATTCAAATGTATAATTCAAAATCCCTATCTGGGCGTAATTTTTTGCTCTACAATCTGAGACCAGGTAGAGCGCTATATATCATGTACATTTCCAGGTAGGCTACACCTGTCAACAATGCTCCTTGTATTTTTTAGAACTCTTAATTTTTTAGCTTCAACCATTATCACCAACTCCATTGACATTACATTGATATTATGCTTATACTTATGTATATAAGTTCTTAGGATTATGTTCTATGAGAATCACCAGTTAGATGCACTTAATTTAGTGGAAAAGCGCGTATAAGGACACTTCAAGGATCAAAATTTCAAACAATCATAACTTTTGACACAATGATAGGATCTCGTCGTACTACAGCACATTCTTCTCGGCTCGTCAAGGCGTTTCATGCATCATAAGTCAAATTCGGTTAAAAAATAGAAAACTCAAATCCTTGAGTGTATTGGTACCTTAACCAGTATTTCAATACTGGCACATAAAAAATGGCCAATTTCTATATTAAAAGCAGCATGTCTTATATGCGCTTCTCCGCTAAATTAAGTGCATAATAATAATGAGTTTCTGTTCATGGCGTGGTCATAGGTATGGCCACAAGTAAACAAGTCAAGAACATAAAAAACTGTCATAAGACAGGTCAAGAACAAAAAATACACGTCAAAACACAAAAAGCAGCAAGAAGTATCTTGACTCACAGTCTGAGGATCACAATCATAGAACTCCCTCAGAATAAAAGGGGTTCTCCTGAAGGAAAGCCCTCAGTCTCCTCTTCAAGACCATCTCTGACAGAGTCCTGGCTGGAACAGGCAGCTTGTTCAAAATTCTAGCTGGCTGGTAGATGAGGCTGCTCTGGCTCCTCCCCAATCTACAATATGGCAGATCCAGCCTCAGCCTGCTTCTGGTGCCATAGTCATGCACATCACCCCTGGTAGGAAAAGTACGGACACTGTGGAATGCCTTTATAGCTGACCTGTAGCTGTAAAGATTGAATACAGTGAGAATCTTCTCACTCACAAAAAGAGGCCTACAATGCGCTAAAAATTCCGCCCCACAAAGAATCCGGATGGCCTTCTTCTGCATCAGAAGTATATCTTTTACCTCAGAGGCGCCACCCCACAAGGTGATACCATATGCCATCACACTTTGATAGAAGGCAAAGTAACACATGCGAAGATGGGCCTCTGGTACACGTCATCTTCTCAGGCTCCTGAGCAAAAACAGCACCCTGCTCAACCTGCCACAGACTACCTGAATGTGCCCGCCCCAGGAAAGCTTACGGTCCAGAGTGAAGCCAAGGAGCTTCACTGGAGGGAAATCATACAGTACTCCATTCCTGAGGCCAAACACAATTCTTTGGGTCTTCTCGCCATTGAGAAGGAAAAGATTTGCCCGAAACCAGTCTGCAACAGCCCTCTCAGAAGCACACATCTTTCTGCCCAGGTCAGTCATGTCACCACTGATATCCAGCATTGAGGTGTCATCAGCATAACACACACCACAGTCCTGTCTCTGAAAAGGGCAACATCATTAATCATAATGATAAACAGGAGAGGCCCCAGTACAGAGCCTTGGGGGACCCCACAGCTCACTGATCTGACTTGAGACCTCACACCATTCGCCAGCACTATCTGCTCACGTCCTTCCAGGTAGGAACGGAGAAGCATCAGAGGGCTGTCACCAATTCCATAGGAAGCGAGTTTGGCCAAAAGAGTAGCATGGTCCAGGGTGTCAAATGCCTTTCTAAGGTCACACAGTGTGAGCCCAGCAAGGCCTCCATCCTCAAAACTTGCATGGACCGTGAGAACAATAAGTTCAACAGCCTCCACTGTCAACTTCCCCACTCTGAAGCCAAACTGTGTACCTGCAAACAGATTATTCAACTCACAAAATTCATAGAGTTGCTCAGCTATAACCATTTCAAATATTTTGGATAAAATAGGCAAAATCTACCGGTTATTCTAATAGAACATGATCTTATAAACTTATATCATTTTGCAAAATCTCAATGTGATGACAATGGAGTTGGTGATGATGATTGAAGCTAAAAATAAGGTGTTTTTAAAGGAGCATTGTTGACAGGTGTGCCTCGAAATCTACATGAGATAGAACGCTCTACCTGTCTCAGACTCAGATTGTTTCAAATCCATTTTCATGATTTTTTGAAACGAGCGAATCGAACTTCCTAAATATACAGTATTTTTTCATGTATTATTCACGTCAAATGATAAAGAAGATTCAATATTCGTTTATTGTCAGAACATTAAAAACAATAATGCAAGACATCGTCAAAAAATATACAAACAATCACAATTTTAACAATTTATCACAGGTCATAGAATTACATCACATTATTTAGTATTTCAAACTGTAAGGTTAGCAGTCAATTAAAACAAGTTTTACATTAATATATCACAGGTCATAAAAATTACATCACATTATTTATGCATTACATCAAGTCATTTATACTGTAAGGACAACAATAAATTAAAATATTTTTCACACAAATTTTGAACTGTCTAATTTCAAGCTCTTTTATTTCAACTGGTAACTTATTGTACATTCAACTAGAACTTGTACAATTAGAACTGTCTAATTTCAAGCTCTTTTATTTCAAATGGTAACTTATTGTACATTCTTTTTCCAAACTCAACAAAACTATTCAACATAAAGTGGTAGTTACACTGAGTGCTGTAGCCTGTAGTAAAATGGCTGTGAACATTACTATTGATTGGAAAACTGTTTACATTTTTCTTTGTGTACATCATGCATTCAAAAGCATACAATGCAGTAATTGTCATGATTCTTAGGCTTTTAAACAATGGTTTACAATGGGTTCTACTATCCTTATTACAAATTACTCTGATAGTTCTCTTTTGTAATATAAAAAGTTTCTTCACATTTGAATCTCTCCCCCATGCAACAATGCCATATGCCAAATGAGACTGAATATATGCATGATAAACAGCAATCAACACATCAAGACTAACAATATGCCTTAATCTGCTAAGCATAAAAATACCTCTAGAAACCTTACTACACAGTAAGCTGACATGCTTTTCCCACTTTAAATTATTTTGTAATGTGATGCCTAGAAATTTCACATGATTAATATCACATCGGCCACTTAAATCAAATTTTAACAACTGTGTTTTGTCTTTGTTGAGACAAAGAGAGTTTGCAGCTGTCCAGTCTTCGATAGTTGCATTGACAAAATTAAGGATATTTATGTTGTCAAAGAATTGTGTTCTACAACTTGAGTAATTTTTTTTTATCACAGCCTGATGGGTTTCCGTAATAAGCAGCTTTGAATATAGAATTTGGCCATTTTTTTATGTATGGAAATATATACAGTAGGTTTAAGTACAGTCATGGATAAATTTCTGATTTTTTGACCGACTTTGACTTATGATACATGATTTTGAACCGCCTGGAGGAGCTGAGAAGAGTGAGCTGTAGTATGAGAATGATCATTGAGTCAAAAGTTATGTGTTTGAAATTTGATCCTTGAGTTTTCCTTATGTTGTGTGCCTCTCCACTAGAAAATAGATACAGAAAAGAAGTTCATCTAACGGGTGCTTATGATAGAACTTGATCTCATAAACCTTTATTATTGAACCTCATTCTCAATAAGAGGATAATGAAGTTGATGGGGGTTGATGCTGAAAATCGGGTGTTTTTCGAAGTACAAGGAACATTGTTATCGTGTGAACTGTATCTAAAAATCTATCTGAGATAGTACGATCTACCTAGTCTCTGGTTGTAGAACACAATATTACGCCCAGAGGGATTTTGAATTATAAGTTTAAATTGTTGAAATCGGAAGATATCGGGCCTAGGTTGATTGAAAACATAATTTAATTTTTTTCGTTTTTTCCGAGAATTTTATTTTTTAATTGTACATTAACTCAGCACTCAATAAAGATAGAGAGCTCGGAGTTATTCCATTTTATTCACAATTTTGTTATCTTAAAAAAGGTGTGTTTTTCCTGTCCGTCGATGGCTCAATTTGGCAAAAATCTCAAAGAATTTGAGGAGCTAAAAATCGGTGGTTTAGTTTTTAGGGCACTCTGCAGCCCCGATTTCTTCAAGGCTAAACCGCTAAAAGGTTAACTTTTCGTATGTAGTATGTCCAATACTCCATAATTATTTCACAGAAAAATTACCGTAGTGTGTTCAGAGTTTTTTCCAGCAAAAAGTAACTGGTGCCTGTACTTTAATTCTCCGAATCGGCGTTTAGTATTTAAAAAAGCGCGCTCTTATGAGCTAGCGATCCTGTCGGTGAAGAGAGAAATCAAACTAACAAAGATATTTTTCAAAATTTTATTTCAATGATTCCTGAATTTTATATGCAACTTGTCTATAATTTACTACACAGATAACATTTTCATGATCATTAATTACAACAAATGAAGTGTAATGCAACTCCAGGTACGCCTGTATTTCAAGTTCTGACAGTGACATTGGATTCAGTAAGTTGCCTGGCCTGCTCAGTAGCGAACATCTCTGTGATGTCGACTGTTGTGATCTGTGCTGTGAGATCTGCGATAAGTGGTTACGTTTTTAGTGTGTGAAATTTTCTTTATTTTCAAAATTTGTGGTGTTCTGTGCTTTTAGTTTTAATTAGATACATACATGCTTAAACAAGTGAATGAAAACATCGTCTGAATGATATTGGAATAAACAATTTCGATTTGTGCTGGATACAGTCAACCACCCATTTCAAGGTACAGTAGGCTAATTTATTTACCTAATCTCCAATTTGTTTACATTTTCATTACCTTATACGTACTGATCTGTTTTATTATTTCTACTAGTTTCTTCAGAAGTTTCAGGAGAATGATCTTGTAGGCAGTATTTTATTTACGTTTAGTTCATTCAGAATTGTATTTCCAACCTAGCCTATCTTTCTGCAAGTAGGCTAGTGTATGTCAATTCATGTAGTGGGTTGTTTTACTGTTTATAAGTATAAATAACTATAAATCCTTTTAGTTTAACTGCTTCTCCTTAAGACAATCTTATTTGTCTTATATCTTGTAATTCAAAAAAGTGTCATCGTCTGATTAGAATATCTGTAAGTCTAAATTTAAAATCTTCAACCTGTCTTGACATGTACACGTATTTAAAAAAAAAAAAACGTACAGTATTTTAACTGATAATTCTTATCAATATTATCTACTTTTTACAGTATCAGAGCAGGGTTATTTTTTAAACTAATTGTTTTATTCAGATAGATGAACATTTAAAATGTAAATTGGCTACAACAATGATAAAATTTGATTAAACTGTAGAATATTAATTAAACACTGTTTTATATCTGAGCTTTGTAAATTATTTTTGACAGACAAGTATCTATGAAATTATGGCTGGCTTGTATTTCCAAGTTGCCATATAAGTTGAACTTTTTAGAATATTGCTCAATCCAAATTATTAGCTACGAAAAGGTACTTAGTTGTCTATTGTTATAGATGAATGAATTAAAAAGATGATTAAAAGGTCAAATAATTTTGCTCTTTGTCAGAAAATTATATGTTCAAGCAGATACACCAAAATAATTGTAGAACTAAGCAAGTTATAGGTCCGTTCGACCTCCATTCATTCAAAACTGGCCAGTTTTAAGGTGATAAACAAGATATTGCCTATTTCACATGCAATAAATCAATCATGTTAACGACAGTAATTTCTCAATTTTTTTTAATTGTCAATATCTTACTGTCCATAAATATCACCTCTATTTGGACAAGTTCCACAAAATTTCTGTTTCTAATCAACTTTTGGTTTAAATGTGTTCCATCCACATCTATAATACCGTACTACAAATAAAATTGTTCAATATCAAATGGTGCTTTTGTTTTGAAATTATTATATTTTGGAGTTGAAAAGAAAGCTTCCAAATCACGTCTTATTCTACCTACAATAATCGAATAGTAATTTATCTCGCAATGATGCTGGTCTTTATCCTTTTAAGACACGTTCATTACAAAATAATAACAATAACAACTTTGACAAATGAATTAGGTTACATTATCCTGTAATTAAATAACACATCTAAGCTAAAACAGTATCTGAAAAAATATGTCGCTTAAAAATTTTGGGCTATTACATTCATTAAGTGAATCAATTAACATAATATTCCTAGAAGAATATTCCGTGATCTTCCTTCATAGACCTAAAGTGGCATATCGTAATTATTTATTTATTTGATGAAGATGTCAATATTATAATACTCAACCTATATTAATTAGTTCTGGTCAAGAGAATTGTTGCTTTGCTCAAGTGGAAATCTCTGCTAAAAAAATTAGCTGCTTTGCCTACGAATCTTGTCTAGAACACGAATATTTTGAAATTTCCAATAGCTGATATCGATTCTTAACATTTTTTTCTTGTAAATGCTGCCTAGACAATTTTAATAGTGTACCGTACCGTAACTAGATTTTTTGGATAATGTGCTACGATATTTATATTCTGTCTTTATTGAAACTATTTTACCATAGTAAAACAACACACAATTTCTCCCGAAATACCTTACAATTACTTGTTTGTAGAGTAAGTAAGATGTAAATTTGTAAAATTATATTTTTTCAATTTCGAACCATTATTGAGAGTTATTTCTAATACGTAACCTAAGATACAAAAATAATAGTGTCACTATAAAATAAAAATAGAAATTGTTGTCAAGTTACAATACTGTTCTAAATATTTTTTTGCCATTCCGTAATATCTTGATCATTGATGTATATATGTATCTTAAGGCCCAATTAAATGCTGTAAATCACCCTGAAGACTTCTGCTACTGCAAATATTGACAACAGGGTAAACAGGTAGATGGAAATTCGATTAGTGCTACTATTAAAAAATTATTTGTCAGCCCGGGAATCGAACCCAGTACTCATCGAATTTCTATATAGCTGTTTACCCTGTAGTCAATATTTGCATTAGTAGAAGTCTTCGGGGTGATTTGCAGCATTTAATTGGGATTTTCGTTTAATAATAATTATTCATTAATTAGCATTTGAACAAATGCAACTTCTAATTTATTTCCATCTGTAACTTAAGTATTTTTCATGTAGAAGGAAGTATGAATAAGTTATGAATAAAGTGATGTTATGGATGAAGTCACATCACAATGATTTGCAGGATGAAATTATGAAAACTATGATAATTAAACTTATCAAGTTCACTTGAAGGTCTGTACTCTGTACTGAGTAGATTTATACTGAATTTCACTAAATAAACGGATTTGGAAGATTTCTCATTAGGCTAAATAGGTCTCTTCAAATTCTACAAGAGACTTCTCTAGTAGAACTCTCATCAAATTCCTGAATAATCTCGTGTCAAATTTTGCGTCTGGTTCATTTCAAGACTATTAAAAAAAATACAAGATGCATTGAGATAATTCATCAATGACTGATACTGGAATAACGTTGTGAAAACTGTATATAAAGTGACTGGTATTATAAAGTGGAAAAATTAACGTCTATTACAAAAATTTGAGACATTTTGTGATGAAACTTGATTTCAAGCAATTAAATTTTAAATAGGTCGTTGAAGGTTTTATCTCAATTTTAAGGCGTCATTGTCATAAATTTCAAGTGTTATGACTGACTGAATTGAGAAATAAGTTCGTTTCTGAGCAGAGTTGCTTCTTGATTCTTCGTTATGTGATGTAACTTAAATTCCAAGATCATTGAAGGAATTCAATCTAGTTCAAATTAACTTCAGACAAGAATAATACATGAATATTATTTCAACTGGAAAGTTATTGAAAACGAAATATATGTATGAGCGTATGACTTGAAAGGCCTTCAGGACATCAAACTCTTCAAATTCATCTGTTGAAATATTCTGATATCTCCTATCATAATTTGAGAATTGTTTTATAAAAACTTCAAATATCAATAATGTTTTATTATGAATGACCCTGCTCCGTTTCTATCCAGTCATTTCCAAATTTAGGTCTTCCTAATAAAAATTTCAATCTCATTGGGGACTTGAAAGTAATAAACATTTCACAGTTTGTCGGCTCGATACTTCTAAACTGCTTACGTTTTTGAGTGTATTTCTTGAAAATTTCCTTAGATAAGATAATAGTTGAAAGCTAAATTATTGAATTGTGCTTCTTCACGCAAGCTTCACTTAATTGCAGATATTTCATCAGAGATATCTCTTCTACATTTTTTCTTGATAATTTACGAAAATCATATTTGAACATGTTGTTGATTTTGAGTATATTGTGTTTCAGTAGTAGAATGATATCTTTGAATAATCATACTAAATATTATCAATATGTCTCATTCCTAAATTTAAACTAAAATTGGTCAATAGTTGTGTTGTAAACAAAGGACATGAAGCAATGTTTTCAATCATCGAAATTGATATTTCTTTCTCCGCTTCTCCTGTGCACAACAAAAAATATTCATCTATTCAAACATAATTATACGTATTTCAGTATTATGAAAAATAATTTAAAGTAGTATTTAAAAATATAAAAAAGTATTCATTTGTGATCCAGCCTTCTACTCTGATATTAGATAAGAACTACAATCTAGATTCTTAAGAGAATTTTAAAATTTGAATCTTTAACTTTACAATATTCAAGCTGTCAAGGATCCCGACTCCTGATAAAGATAACCCAGATTTGAGACTTATATTTTTGACGTAAACAAACTTTTCCTGTAATTTACATCCTGAAATACTCCTATTAGAACTCATCGACTATCTCTGAAAATTCAATTCTGTATTAATAAAAAGCTAAAATCTCGGGCTTTATAATTTTCCAAATTGAATGATTACTTTGATACATACCGTACTCCATATTTGTGTTACATTCGTGGTGAACTCTCCTTTTTGATCATAATCAACTAAGGCAAATCATCCTATAATTTTAATTTTCTTCTCATTTGTATAATGTTATCATACATAACTCTTTTCTTTCCCCTAGTATTCCAATAACTTTATTCCCTCTTCTTATCTCCTCAAAAGCCATGATTTTAAATCATTCATTCGGCTCGTTCCTAATTTATCCTTTGTCGCATTCTTCATTTCTCTCTTTCATCTCATTTTATTTATTTCCTTCCCCGTTTCAATTTTGAGTCCTTCTCTTCATGTAATTTCTCTTCATTATTTTACCCTCTTTATTTTCCCCTTTTTTATTAATACTCGCCCCTCAATAATGAATTCCTCTTTATTTTTATGCACATAAATCTATTCAATGAACGTGACATAAATGGAGGTGGTTGGGCATTTGGAGGGACATGAATTGGCGTCCTAATTGAGCGGCGTTCTGGTTTGTTTGAGTCGAATTTCTGATTTAGTTCACTTCATACCCTCCTAAGGCCCATTGTACTTTTAAAAGGACAATATTTTGTACTCTGGTAAAACCCAAGATTGATTCACCACTTTATGTAATTAAAACCCAACGTACTTATTACGTACCCAACGTACTGGTGTAGGCTATTTGGACTTTACTCCTTGAATTAGCCCAATAATACTTGAAAATAGTTCAGTGTCGAGAGGGAAACAGTAGGTAAAGTCTAAAGTGGACTAGTTACTGCCAGTTTTATAATAGAATAAAACATAAATGTTAATTTTTGCAAAAGTTATGAGATTTATTTCTAATTGTTGGGCTACGTGGTTGTGCTGTTATCGAACAGATTAGATTAGAGACTATTAAAAACAATATAAAAACATGAATTACCCTCTTATTTAAAGCATTTCAAACAATTAAATGTTTAAAATGTTTTAAATAAAAGAGTACTTAATGTTTTTATATTGTTTTTTGATAATTTTAATGAAGTAGCCCATACAAGTGATGTGATTTTATATTAGAGATGTCTGCAACTCCTGATTTCAGAGTGACCATTAAGATAATTTTATGTTTGAAGTAAATACTTCTAAATCTAGTATGAATCTAATAATAATTTTCCTTGTGCCCTTATTTATTTTTCTTAATTTGCAAACTATATACTTGATAATTTAGTAATTTATCCATCTGACCATCCATATTATTTGTATTTCTTTTTTTCCTCGACAAGTTGTACAGTTGTTAAGTGGGCATTTCTTATTTTTCAGATCTACTAAGATTGTATTTCAGAAGTTATATACTAGAGTACGGACTTCGAAAAAAAATATTGAAATTCATCCTTGAAAATGATTATAAAATTGTTACAGATGTAAATTACTGAGATATTGCAATTATTCAAATGCTAATGAATTAATTATTACTAAACGAAAATCCAAATTAAATGCTGTAATTCACCCCGAAAAGACTTCTGCTACTGCAAATATTGACAACAGGGTAAACAGCTAGAAGGAAATTCGATGAGCTCTACTATTCAAAAATGATTTGTCAGCCCGGGAAAACTATTTGTTTCCGGGCTGACAAATAATTTTTGAATAGTAGCGCTCATCGAATTTCCATCTAGCTGTTTACCCTGTTGTCAATATTTGCAGTAGCAGAAGTCTTCGGGGTGAATTACAGCATTTAATTTGGATTTTTGTTTAATAATAATAAATAATAAAATTGTTATTTTCAGTGACGATATTCTTGTCATATATCTCCTGAGTTTCTACTGGCAATATTGTGGAAATAAATTTCTATTAATTGCATGCTTAATTGAAAATCATTGTATAAAAAAAATCGACGATTATTATAAAACAATACTTGTCGACTCATACTTGTTGTGAATGTACTTGCTCGTACAGTATTAGTGAATATTTCTGATATATAATTCCAATTGCATGCTGCATCCTTGAAAATATAACTACCATTACTGCTCTTTCAGAAGGTTTGAATGACCCCAACAGGAAACGTCATATATTCTGTTCACAATAGTTCTGTGAATAGGAGTTATTACATTGCTAGAATCAGTTTTCGCCGGTGTGCTATAGAGAGCAGTTCTATAGATATAGTATTGGCGCTTCACTTGATACACCTCTAACAAGATAAACTGCATAGGATGCCGTACTATTGCGTCTATGGTCCGAATCTTAGTTCACTTCTATGGTATCCTCTGCTAAGTAAGATTCATCTCCAACTGTCAGCATTTTTTAATAAATATCACTAATGCTTCCCCTTTAACCAGTACTGACAGTTGGAAGTTGATTTCTTTTTAGTAGTGTACTAAAGACTTTTATCCTATTGTAGAACACACACATACAAATGCGACTCTACACACACACACACACACTCACAGTATGATTAGTGTGGAATGCTATGGCACCTCACACACAGACAAGTGTGTAATTTTGACAATTACTGGCCACCGTTAGCTGCCTGTGGTGATGGATTGTTGGGGAGGCTAGTTCCAAAAAGAGATGAAAGATTGAGTAGGATTGTGATGAGATGTAGATTGAAATATTGGAAGAACGAGGTTGGAGCTGTATTCAGGAAAGTTGTACAAATATCGATAGGCAAATATTGGGGATTATTGGAAAAAAATTTAATATTAAATAAATAAATGTTTATTTCCCAAAAAACTAAAACTACATCAATAAAGAAAATATTGGATAGTTTACAGTTACCTAAAATAGTCATTGATAACCTATATCAACTGCCACAAGTCCCATATCTGTCAAAATTTCAGGAGCTCCGCCCCATCTATGCAAAGTTCGATTTTAGATTTCCAATTATCAGGTCTCAGATATAATTTAAACGAAAAATTTCGAGTGGAAAAAATTGAGCATGGAAGTCTCTTCAATTAATGTCCAGGAACATTTTCACTTAAAATTGAAAATAAGCTTGAAACTTGAGAAAATTTAATTATTCAATTCCAAACTTTTGGCAACTGTTGATTCTATTAAATCATTCACTATGAAGAGATAGCAGATCTCGTGTGTATCCAGCGTTATTGAACTGTCACCAGCTGGCTCAGATCTTTGACTTGAGATGCGCGTTTACACTAGCGTCAGGTGATCAATTTTCATAACGGCAAGGAAATTTGTGTGAGTGCACCACACCAGATTTTTATAATGATTTTTGTTCTTATTTTCGCTGAGGTTGATGCCCACATGAGCTCTAGGCTTGTGCGTGGGTAATGAGGTTGATGATAATGAGAGATGAATTGTTCTACAGATTTCGGTGGGCTCTGAACCACCGGGAAGCGATTTTACAACTCAAGAATCATATTCAGTGGAGTTGGCTCAAGCGGTCACCCTTCCAACGGGAGTAGCAGGCGCATGATTCTTAACTTATCTAAGCGATAGCTTATCAGCGCGACCACTGAGTCAACCCGTTGATTTATTTATTTGTTTGCATTATTTAAAGATGCATTTGAAATTACATGATAATGACGGTTTCAGAATTATTGTAATTAGTGCACATTCATCTAGAGTGAATAAGATGAGTCATACGAGTATAGTGATGATAAATTTGACAATATGTGACAAATTAAGTGATTGATAGAGTCTGACAAGGCGTCTAATTTGTGCTAATCTATTTGCAATGTAACACCAAGTGTTGTGTGTTCCCATTACAATGTAAGTTGGCCAAACATGTATTTACAACAACTCATGTTCAAAATGAATTTATGTCAACAGCACAAACTAGATCGCAATAATATTATTTTCCTACAGTTACGTTGAAAAGTGGCCATTGCTGCACTGATTACAGAACGCAAAGAATCACTTTTCCGCTCTAGTGCGGGAAAAATTTTTCTGCACTCCAGATTTGCAACATGGCAACGCAAAATACTTAGTAGGTTATATGGAGCAACAGTGCAGCAAAATCAAAATGAAGTTGGTAACAGTGACTGCTGTGGCTGCTATAGTGAGCAGAGGTGCAACCAAGCACAACGCGCAAATTATTACATTATATATTATAACCAAGGACAACGAGGATTTTAGGATTAAGGTTTTATCAATAATAAAATTACACAGAAAAACATTTGATGCATTTCAGGCAATTTTACCCATAATTACCCACTTTTCATATTCAATGGTAACTGTAGGAAAAACTTAATGTGAAATACGTGCGCAAAGTTCCTCTGCTGCACTCAAGAAACCATTCCGCCCTCGCCTACGGCTCGGGCGTAAACGTTTCTTTCGGTGCAGCAAACTGTCACTTTGCGCACTAGTTGCACAAATAACTATTATGCAATTGTATAACTATGGTGATTTTATCGTGTGGCACTTCTATATCAACATCTCATGTACAATATTCAGTACTACTTGTACACAGAATTTATGTTGCAGTATATGTGTACAGTGGTCATTGCTGCGACCAAACTTGAATTGAATTTCAGCAATTTGCGTCTGTTGCAGACTTAGCAGTGATGCAGAGCTAAGTTGAAGTGGGGCTTAAGTGGCTTTTAAGTGAATGTTTCCGTTCATACATGACGAATAGTGAGGGCCCGAAATGTCCTAGGCCAATACATCATGCAAAATGTTTTCTCCCTCTCTCGCTCTTTCACTTAGCTTTCTCTCTCTTCTTGCCGCTCTCCAGTTGGTTCTCTGATTCTCTGGTTTCTCGTTTATCTGTGTTTTTCGTCTCTTTTTATCATCAGATTTCTGTATTTCATTTTTTACATAGTTTTCTATTCTTCTTTCCTGTTTACTATTCTATTTTTTAGCTTTTTCTTCTCTCTATAATGTCTCTATGCACTAGTTTCAATCGGTTCTGTCTTCTCTTAGTATTTCTCCCTTTCCTTTCCATGGTATTTCTTGTTCTCAATTATTTTTACAATTTTGTTTGTTTTCGTCTCAGCTCGCCAAACCTTTTTCCTCTCTCTTCTCTCTCTATTTTCTGCCCAAGTATTTCTTCTCTCATTCATCAGTTTTCTCTTGTAATCTTTACTTTTCCCTCTTCTCTTTTCCATTAATACTTTCAATACTTCTCTCTAGTTTTTTTTCATCTCATCTGTCTAGTTCTCATCTTTCTCTTCCTACTCCAATTATTTTTGAACCTCCTTCCCCTCATTTTCTCCTCTTTTCTATCTTCATCATCAATTTTTCCTTATTCTCATTTTTGCTCTCTCACTTCTTTGTTATTTCTCTTTTTATCCTATACTCTGCAAGTTTTCTCTTTTCTCTCCTTTACCATTTTCTTTCTAGTCACCTTTTTTATAATTTCTCCTTTTATATCTTTTCACATACCTCGTTCTCCTCTACAATTTCCTTTTTAGTCTAACTCTTATTGTTTGTCTCATCTTTCTAGTCTTCTTTCTCACTTTACCCTCTATAGTTTACTCCCTAATTCTTCTGTCTATTCTTTTCTCTCAGTGGATCCTACTTCTCTATAGTGCAATCACTACTCCTTTTTCTTTCATATCTGTAATTCTCTCCCACTCTCATTCTCTTCCTCTCTCTTTCTCTATTTCTATTTCTGAAGCCAGCTATTTCTGGAGCATTGTCCGAAGAGACCCTCCTCATTATTCGACAGCAAATCGAAGAGTCTGTCCACAGTGCTGTATCAATGGCTGTGAAATCTATTTTCGAGGAACTTCAGGCATTGAAGGAGGAGAACAAACAGCTGCACGATAGAATTCGTGAGCTGGAGGTGTCTTGTCACCTGAAGGTCGACGACCTCGAGCAATATGGGCGCCGACATTCTATACGTATTTTTGGGATCCCGGAGAGTGACAAAGAAGACACGGACCTGCTGGCGCTCGATGTCTTTAACAAGAAGCTGAACGTGCCCGTGACTTTGGCGGATGTCAACCGCTCGCATCGCGTTGGAAGGCGTCAACCACCTCAACAAGGGCAAGCTAAACCCAAGGACCGACCCATCATAGTTCGACTCTGCAGCTACCGGACCAGGAAGATGATCTTCGACGCTAAGAGGAAGCTGAAGGGTTCCGGCGTCACCATTCGCGAGGATCTGACTGCGGAGCGCCTCAAGATCCTCAACGCTGCGGCCGACCGTCATGGGCATAGGAATGTCTGGTCATCGGACGGGAGGATCAAGATCTCTATCGGCGAGGGAGGATCCAAGAGGGTCCACACAGTCGAGAGGATGACCGACCTTCAAAAAATAAAGGTAAATTAAATCATTTCAGGATTCGATTACTAAGGTGCCCTTCACTACAAACATAGGAAATTCGTATTAAAACATTTCACAATAGATATACCTTGGCATTTTTCATGAGCTGGTTTTCTGTTCTATAAATGAATCTTTCCACTGCTATTTATGATTATGTATGAGGCAATTATTTCAAACTAAGGAGATCCACATTTGTTAATACTGATTAATAATTTATCTTGATATTAATTCCCAAAACTACGTTCAATGCATCAACTACTATACTCCAGAGGGTACTTAGAGAATCATTATCTCCATTTTTACTAATAATTATTACATCTCTACCAAAATTATTTCCATAATTAATAATTTCGAAATGCTGAATTTCAAATAAATGGATGATTAACATACGTTATAGATATGGATGTAATCTATAGGTAAAGATAGTAATCTCTTCTATATTAGGTGTACATAATGATATCTCCTACTGTTGCCACAGCTCGAGCAATAGAAGCAAATGTGTGAAGAATTATTGATAGAACGGAGGGGTGGGTAGTCTGTTCATATGCTTATATAGGGGCTGTGTTTCATTTAATGTTATCTTAGACATTCATCACTAAAATATTACAGTTCTCAATTTACTACTTTTATTGTTATTGCAACTCCCAATAGTTAATTATACTTCTAATACTATATAATATTTTTCACACTTCACCGTTCAATCCTATTTAAAACTCATCTAAAATAATCTAGCACTTTCTCCATCGTCTCCTCTACTTCTTATTTTTCTTTCTAATTTCTCTTCTTGATCTTATATTTATAATGATTACTTGAATATTTGTTTTGCGATGATGATTATTATTCTTTTCTATTCTTCTTCTTCTTCTTCTTCTTCGTCTTCTTCTTCTTTTTCTTCTTCTTCTTCTTCTTCTTCTTCTCTTCTTCTCTTTCTTTTCTTCTTCTTCTTTTTCTTCTTCTTCTTCGTCTTCTTCTTCTTCTTCTTCTTCTCTTCTTTTTCTTCTTCTTCTTCTTCTTCTTCTTCTTCTTCTTCTTCTTCTTCTTCTTCTTCTTCTTCTTCTTCTCTTCTCCTTCTTCTTCTTCTTCTTCTTCTTCTTCATCTTCATCTTCTCATCTTCTTCTTCTTCTTTTTCTTCTCTTCTTCTCTTTCTTTTTCTTTTCTTCTTTTTCTTCTCTCCTTGATTATTTCAAGATCACAATGCGATGTTCTATTTCTTATTCTATAGTTCAGTTTCATAAGTTCTTCACAATCTGTGCACATTCCTTCTTTCTTCTTTTCTTCCCTATTATTATCATTATTTTCCCTGTGATTTTTCCACTAGCTATCCAGCATGTTCAAATGTTTATTTTTCTCTCTATATCTATTTATCTTTCTACCTTTTCTCTTTCCATCTGATTACCTCTACTAATATCCATATATATATATAATATCCATAATTATCCATATTATTCGATTCTTTCCCACATTGAATCATACTATTCCTCTTCAATTTTATGGGGATATTATTCATTATCAGTTGTATTATGTATCTTTTCTCAATTGATAACTTTCTTCAAAGATTTTTCGTTTTTCTGCTGGCTTTTTCTTCTCTTTTTCAGTTTTTACTGGATCCCATTTCGCTCTATCTCCACCATGAACACGATCTTCCACTACTGGATTCCATCTCTCTCTATCTCCACTTGGACTCGATTTTCCACCACTGGATTCCATCTCTCTCTGTCTCCACTTGGACTCGATCTTCCACTACTGGATTCCTTCTCGCTTACCTCCACTTGGACCCGATTCTTCCACTACTGGATACCTACTCGCTCTATCTCCACTTGGACCAGATCTCCCACTACCAGTTCTTCCTCAATCTTCGTCTTATTCACCATTAGGATTATTCATCACCGGAACTCCACACATCTACATCTTATTGTGTTTAGTGAATTTTGTTTTGAACTAGTGCTTTAAATAGTGAAGGGAGCCGAACTGTCAAGGCATGCTGAATGCACTCGAATCAAGAGACTTTTTCATTTAGGTTAAGTTTTATCAGTTTCATCCCCATTTTCCCCGTCATGTGTTGTTCTGAGGTCGGTTCACGATTGGTCTGCTGCTTCCATGATGCCTTCACTGACACGTCAGCTCGCTCGCCCTCAAGTAGGTATGATTATTTCAATAATAGTAATAATGACGCAGGTATGTTTCTAGCAAATAAGCTCCACTCTTTCAAAAAATTTTTCAAGGCTGCTCACCTTAACGTACAATCCCTCAGTTGCCACATTGATGAACTCAGAGCAATCTTCCGTTTTCAGGACTTCAATATAATCGGAATTTCCGAATCATTTTTGAAGCCTAGTATTTCATCAAATTTTGTTGCATTGCCTGGATATAATCTTTTCCGGAATGATAGATTAATAAAGCTTGTGGGGGTGTAGCAATTTATGTGAAAGAAGGTATCAAAACAAAAGTTTTAATCACATCTAAACAAGAGTATTGTTCCAGACCAGAGTTTATGCTACTTGAATTATCCTTATCTAGTACTGATAAATTACTCGTTGGTATCTGTTATCGCCCACCAAAAATAGGTCATTTCACAGATTTCGAAAGTGCCTTGCTTTCTCTTATGCCTTGTTATAACCGTATACTAGTTATGGGGGATATGAACACCGACTTGAACATGACAAATCGTAACTTTGACTACTTTCAACTGACTACAATTTTCCAATGCCTAAACATGACTATTTTACCTCTCGATCCAACTCATCATACTAATGAATCAGACACACTCATTGACCTTCTCATTGTTAGTGATCCCAATGAGGTTGTTCAAGCAGGCCAAATCTCAGTCCCAGCTATTTCTAGACATGATTTGATCTACTGTGTACTTTCCCATAAGATACCCAAGCCAGAACAGAAAATTATCACTTATAGAGACTTCAAAAACTTTGATGAAGCCGCCTTCCTGACTGATGTGGCTCAGACTCCATGGCATCAAATTGAAGCATTACCCTCAGTTGATGACATGGTCAAGACTTTCGAGAATTGGACTTTGACTTTGTATGACAAACATGCACCTTATGTGACAAGGAGGATTAATAGAAAACGACGAGTACCGTGGATGACTGAAGACATACTTAAGATGATGGGACGTAGAGACAAAGCACATAGAAAATTTAAAAAGACATTTGACTTGGACAGTTTGATAGAGTATAGGAGCCTTAGAAATAGGGTTAAACAGGAATTTCCGAATCATTTTTGAAGCCTAGTATTTCATCAAATTTTGTTGCATTGCCTGGATATAATCTTTTCCGGAATGATAGATTAAATAAAGCTTGTGGGGGTGTAGCAATTTATGTGAAAGAAGGTATCAAAACAAAAGTTTTAATCACATCTAAACAAGAGTATTGTTCCAGACCAGAGTTTATGCTACTTGAATTATCCTTATCTAGTACTGATAAATTACTCGTTGGTATCTGTTATCGCCCACCAAAAATAGGTCATTTCACAGATTTCGAAAGTGCCTTGCTTTCTCTTATGCCTTGTTATAACCGTATACTAGTTATGGGGGATATGAACACCGACTTGAACATGACAAATCGTAACTTTGACTACTTTCAACTGACTACAATTTTCCAATGCCTAAACATGACTATTTTACCTCTCGATCCAACTCATCATACTAATGAATCAGACACACTCATTGACCTTCTCATTGTTAGTGATCCCAATGAGGTTGTTCAAGCAGGCCAAATCTCAGTCCCAGCTATTTCTAGACATGATTTGATCTACTGTGTACTTTCCCATAAGATACCCAAGCCAGAACAGAAAATTATCACTTATAGAGACTTCAAAAACTTTGATGAAGCCGCCTTCCTGACTGATGTGGCTCAGACTCCATGGCATCAAATTGAAGCATTACCCTCAGTTGATGACATGGTCAAGACTTTCGAGAATTGGACTTTGACTTTGTATGACAAACATGCACCTTATGTGACAAGGAGGATTAATAGAAAACGACGAGTACCGTGGATGACTGAAGACATACTTAAGATGATGGGACGTAGAGACAAAGCACATAGAAAATTTAAAAAGACATTTGACTTGGACAGTTTGATAGAGTATAGGAGCCTTAGAAATAGGGTTAAACAGGAATTACGGAACTCAAAGATTAGGTACTTGAATTCGTTTATGACAAACAATAGACAAGACTCTAAATCACTTTGGCAGGGAATAAAAGAATTCGGGCTTGGCAAAGAGAAATCGAATCCACAAATTGACTTACCATTGAATAATATAAATGACCATTTCGTTTCACACTCTAACCAACGCGACGAAGTTGTCATTGCTAATCACATTGATGATCTTGAAGAGCAGGTTACAAACTTAGATTTACCAATCACTGATCAATTTCATTTCCATCCAATCTCAGAAGAAGACACTTTCAGAGCAATTCAACGTATTCATAGTAATGCTATGGGTGTAGACAAAATTCCTATTAAATTTATCAAGAAGATGTTATTTGCTGTTTTACAACCATTACATACATTTTCAACAAGTCACTTGAAGAAGGCATTTTCCCTGAAAACTGGAAGTTTGCTCTGGTTCGCCCTCTAAATAAAGTTCCATCACCCAATAAAGTTGAGGATTTTAGACCAATCAGTATTTTACCTGCATTGTCCAAAGTGCTAGAAAGACTCATTCATGCTCAAGTTGTAAAATTTCTAGACAACAATAGTAAGCTTCATAACTTTCAATCAGGCTTTAGAAAATTCCATTCAACTGAGACAGCTCTGCTTCGTGTCACTGATGATATAAGGTTAGCTATGGACCAAAGAAAATGCACCATCCTCACCCTATTTGATTTTTCTAAAGCATTCGATACTGTTGATCATACAGTCCTTCTGAATAAGTTGGCTATTCTTGGTTTCAGTCACAACTCGTTAGTTTGGTTTAAATCCTATCTATTAGGTAGGAAACAATGTGTATCTGTCGGTGACAAAAAGTCAACTTGGAAAAACGTTATGCATGGAGTACCACAAGGTTCAATTTTAGGCCCTCTCCTCTTCACTTTGTATGCTAATGACCTTTCTTCCATTATCAAATTCTCCAGTTTCCATACTTATGCAGACGACCTTCAAATCTATTTAAGCTGTCCCATAACAAAAATTAATGAAACAGTTGGAATAATGAATCAGGATATCAATTCGATAGTGGAATGGACAAAGAAAAATGGCCTTAAGCTTAATCCCATCAAAACACAACCCATTATAATTGGATATTCTCGTCTTATAAACAATATTGACCTTGAATCGATTCACAAATTAGTGTAGACGGTAATGACATTCCTTACTGTAGCTCAGTTAAAAATTTAGGCATTATTATGAATAATACTCTTGACTGGTCAGAACAAGTGAACAAAACTTGTAAAAAGGTATTCTCAGCCATGCATGCATTGAAGAAAATGCACGATATCCTCCCTAGAAACATTAAATTATTATTGGTTCAATCTCTCATCTTCCCACATTTAATGTATTGTAATTCTGTTCTTAACGATATGCAAGTCACTCTGAATGATAAACTACAGCGTTGCCAAAATTATTGTCTACGTTTCGTCTACTCTCTCCAACGCCATGATCATATCACCCCAGCCCACATTGCTAGTTCAACATTAAAGCTTCCGATCAGAGGCTTTTTCGAATAGTCAAGCTTGTTAGAGATATCTTGATATACGGTAATCCGAACTATTTTAAAGATGATTTCAAATTTGTCTCTGAAGGTAGGAGGATAGATGCTTCACATACTAGAACCGGAGAAAGTACTTTAAGGATACCCAATCATCGAACTACTATTTTCACAAAATCCTTCTTAGTCAGTGCCTGTCGTGCATGGAATGCACTTCCTGTTTCTATCAGGTCCATCGAGAGCCGAGCGAGCTTCATCCTAACTTTAAAAAAACATCTTTTGGAACAAATGACTGAAACTGTCCGGCCTAGAACGATCACATGACATCCATCCCCCACCCATCCCACAAATACAAACCTTTAAACCATGTTATAGAACGAATTGTATATATATATATATATTATATAAACTCATGTTATTTCAATTATCCACTGCATAATGCTGTATATTACTGAAAGTTGATAACCCTGATCTACTTTCAGCCTACTTCATTTTATTAATCAATTATTTGATCTTATCTACCTATATAATTATTTTACTCTATCAATTTTCTGTTTTTTTTCTCTTTAATATTCATATTGATTAAAACTTTTACAATATTTCCATTAATAAATAAATCCTTAGTTTAAATAACGAAATTAACGTTTTGGTAGAGAGTTAGTGGGGAGGATATTTTTAATATTCTTTCCGAAGAATGGACATTGATATGTCCAAAGCTCCGCCAATTTATGTAGATGCATAACAATATGATTATTATCTATAGTTATTATATTACAAACTGCTTTTTCATATCATATACAGTTCAATAATTATTTTCTTAGTCTATATTATGTAAATTCATCTATAATTTTGCTGTATTGTAAGCTATTGTATATAAGTGTATAAGCCAGTATATATTGTAATCTACATAAATAAAGTACTCAATCAATCAATCAATCAATCAATCTTCCTTACTCTCTGTTCCTTTCATTCATTTTCGCTCTCTATCTCTTCAAGTGGCCCAATTTAGGTCACATGTGCTCTGATCTTGCCTCTTCATGATGCAAATGAAGCTGCAAGCAATCTTCCTCCACCCTCGTAACCATTAGCAAATTCGTAAAAAACTTGATGGAGGCATTAAAGCTAACAAGCCTTCTCATAACACAGCTTCTTCAAATGCCGCTAAGTTGATGCATTCATAGCTTGTTTTTACTTTTGATAATGCTCACTCGGGTATGAGTAAATAAGAGAAGATTAGTAAGTTCTAGAATCAACAGAAGAAATTCAAAACTGATGTTTGTTGAAGAATGACCTGGCCTGATAAAGAATGTTTTCATATTTTACAAGAACACTGATTTAAGATTCTCAGTTATTAATCCAAATTAAAAGATCATCTTGCTAATTCCAGCTTGAGCATGGAGCTACTAGACTCTGTTGGTATTTATAGACCTATTGATAATGGTATTGGACCACATGTGTTGACAATTGTATAGATATTGTTAGTGACATGAATTGATATCTAGGTGTCTTCCTCAATTATCTGAAAACAATAAGAAAAATGAAAAACCTCAACCGAAATTTACTATTCCCAGTAATTTACTTGAAATGCTATCTGGAAAGTTGCACATCACTTAGTTACTACTGCCACCTAGTGGCTGAATTTGCAACTACGTCTCGATGAATAATTGTTGACCAATCAGGAGAGAGATCGCTTTTCGAGAAATTGTTCATCACCAAGTTACTTTTGACATCTACCGACAGACTTTGGAGCTAGGTATTGAATAATCTATGACCAATCAGGGGAAAGTAGGCGGGGTTTGATGTCATGCGATCTGAGCTGTTGTACACCACCCAGTTACTGCTACCATCTAGTGGAACAATTTGAAACTACACGTTCTCGATAAATATTGGCCAATGATGGAAGAGTAGATAAGGAACTAGAAAAATAATGACCAATCAGGAGGGAGTAGTAGGAGTTAGAAGTTGTGATTGAAGGAGTGACGAATCTGAAACTCATTCGTGATTTTGTTTTCTTTATTCTAATTATATGCTTTATTCATAAATTGTATACTTTGCAAGGCTCTATTTTGTTGTCAATCATTGCAATTTCGATTTTTTCCTTTTTTTAATTAATTCTGTATCAAAATCTGATGTATATTTCTTATTTTATTTTTTCATTTTGCATTAGTTTTCTTTCATTTTTTTACTTAAAATCTTTGAAGTGTAATATTTATTTTGTCTAAGTTTATTTATCTTTTGTAACTAATTTTTTTCCTGTAACTGGGCACCCGCCGAAAAACCTTTGGGTTTGGCAGGACCCTCAACTGTTTGTATTGTGAATAAAAATTTTGATTGATTGATTGAAAACTTTTCAATGGGTCGGGAAAAATGAATAAACATCCAAATTTGAATAACCAAATATAACCACTGGTCTAACTTATTCCTCAGCATCTTTTGTAAAATTCACTCCAAACTCTTAGTATTGTTTGAATGGGAAATATAAGTATTGATGATATAAATATAATAAGAAGTTTTGCCAGTTTCAATAGAAACTCACTATAGTAGCGTTATCAAGGCTGCTAGCTCACTTTTGATACGAAATCTCAGATGCAAACACATTATTTTATTAGATGATAATGAAATTTCGCCGTACGTGTGAACCTGTTTCAAGGTTAATGGCCGTCCAATTATTATCATGAAGAGTTCTGACTAGGTTTGCATTCAATTTAGTTCGCCTTGATTAGTGTGTGATGCTCTAACAAAAAATATGTTAATATTGTCTGAGTTTCACTTTTTCCTTGTGAAATAACGCGATTCTGATTGCAAATAATTTTTCTCATCATGCAATACAAAGTACAATGATGCTACAATTTATAATAGAAAGTGTAGTACAATTTATAATCTAAATACAGTAAATAAGTTAATCAGTAATCAAATAAATACGTAATATAGAATAATCAGTAGATCAGTTATTCTACTCATCATACAATAAAAAAATAACGATACTACAATTTATGTTTAAAAAAATTCAGTTGCTATCTTGAAGTTTCTCTCAATTCGGAAGCAGGAAACGATAATCTTTATCCTGGTCTAGTTGTTCCTGTTTCAAAAGATTATAAATTTATGAATACTGTATTGTAAATGAATAAACGGTGAAGGATAAATGAATTTATTTCTTCAAAATAACATGTAGGAATCACAGAATATTTTCGGAAAAATGTTCTTGTAAATTTGTTGCTGCTAAATCTTATAATATTTTGGTCCTGGAGTAGTGTTTTGTAATTATTTGACGTCACAATGTACCCTAGAAGCATTTTTTAGAAATTGAGAATTAAAAATTTTCCAATTCAAGTGAACTATTCCTGCTTCGAGCATGAATTCGAATCATTTCATGATAGAATTATTAAAAATTTGTTTATGTATTAATGTCTTATTTCTGTTACAATAAAGTTAAATCAATCAGATACAGAAAAAACACCAACACACCAGATGTGCACTTCTTGGTTGTTGCTGAAGAGTCCTGACGGTTCAGTTTAATCTGGATCAGATAACTCAAAATTGACAATCTCAACGATTTTTAATATTCTATCTCCGTGCTTGCAAAAACATTGTATTTGAATTAGAATCGTAATCCATGTTTTTACATGATTGTCCATTAGTGGCCTTGAAAATAAAAATCTTTGTAGGCCAAATTCTTTGAAAGTAAAACTTCTAAAAAACACCTTGTCGTTCTAGAACTAATAATAACTACTTTTCCAAGTCCCCTGACTCGTCTTCAAAAGAGGATGTATTAAGTTACTCATGGTAACATAGTAGTTACATAGTAACAATAATTTCTTCTTCTTTAAATAAATCTTCACCGATTTATATTTTATTGTAGAATTGGAGATATATTGAATTTCAGGCTCAAAACTCTTTCCAATTCTTCGTTCAACTTCTCAAAAATGCCTTGTCATTGCACAACTACACCACTAATCAACTCTTCTAAATCAACTCTATTGATTCTATACATATTTGTATCATCACCATGTCTAATTGTGTCCACTCTGCTCATTGTGTCGGCATCGTCTCAGCTAGCCGGTGGTCATCCTTAAGGATATTCATCCTTAAGGATTTTATTCAAGGAGGCAGAACCCAATTAACAGGTGCGGCCTCTACCTTTGTGGACTGTATAATGCCAGTACCGGATTCCATTAGATTATCTCTCTCTTCTCATTGCTCTCTCTCTCTCTCTCTCTCCCTCTCGATACCACATTGAGATTCACATCTGTTTGGGGTCAGTAACCAAAGACCCACCTCTTCCCATGTAAACTTACAACAGCTAAATAATAAGAATGTTCAGGAGAACCGGTTTCCCTATGTTTTCCATGTGTGTCAGAATTTTAACTAGATATTCTTCTTCGTCCCCCCTTCTTCCTGCTCCAATCCTATTTTCCCCACTCACTAGTCACTACCCTTCTTCTCGTCTATATAGTCGTTTTGTTGTAATTTATCTGGCTAATTCGAATGTTTTGACAAAAATGCGTCTGTCAATGAGATATTGTCCAACTTATGAGAGGCATTTTTGTTTTAACGTGCCTTTTTAGTCGAAAACTTGTATTTTGATTGTTTATTTGACTGTTATGACATCACCTGGTATTGGAAATTATTAATAATTTGGTGGAGCAAGTTTGTTTACAAGAAAAATGCATATTTTGTCCCTGTCTTCTTTACTGTTCTGATGTCAACATGTTCTAATATAATCAATAGTTTATGACACTGTATATCGATAGTGTAGTTTAGTCACTGTATAGAGTAGTTAGTCAACTAGTTTATAATAATGTGTTACGATAACATAATATTAGTCAACTAGATTATTATAATGTGTATCGATAATATGATCATTAAACTAGTTACTTTCCTTGCCCTATTACCATAGGTAAGGAAAGTATTGCTTTCCGAAAAAAATTAGGGTACCCCAATTTCCAAATTTCTATACGTTCCAAGGTCCCTGAGTCCAAAAAAGTGGTTTTTGGGTATTGGTCTGTATGTGTGTGTGTGTATGAGTGTATGTGCGTCTGTGTACACGATATCTCATCTCCCAATTAACTGAATGACTTGAAATTTGGAACTTAAGGTCCTTACACTATGAGGATTCGACACGAACAATTTCGATCAAATGCAATTCAAGATGGCGGCTAAAATGGCGAAAATATTGTCAAAAACAGAGTTTTTCGAGATTTTCCCGAAAACGGCTCCAACGATTTTGATCAAATTTATACCTAAAATAGTAATTGAAAAGCTCTATCAACTGCCACAAGTCCCATATCTGTAAAAATTTCAGGAGCTACGCCCCATCTTTGCAAAGTTTGATTTTAGATTCTCAATTATCAGGCTTCAGATACAATTTAAACAAAACAGTCCAAGTGGAAAAGATTGAGCATGAAAATCTCTACTATTACTGTTCAGTAGCATTTTCACCTAGAATTAAAAATAAGCTCAAAATTCGAGAAAATGTGATTATTCAATTGCAAACTGTCGGCAACTGTTGATTCTATTAAATCATTCACTATGAAGAGATAGCAGAGCTCGTGTGTCTACAGCGTTATTGTCCTGTCACCAGCTGGTTCAGATCTTTGAATAGTAGACTTGAGATGCGCGGGAACACTAGCGTCACGTGATCAATTTTCATAACGGCAAGGAAAGTTGTGTGAATGCGCCACACCAGATTTTTTATTATAATGTGTATCGATAATATGATCATTCAACTAGTTTATTATAATGTGTATCGATTAGTCATTGTGTAGCTTTTTCATACTGTATGATTCTGTGAACGTGACTACTGCTTTTAGCAACTATTGTCCCCTAACGGACAAATTTCTGAACTAGGTTTCGAATGATTTTCAACCAATTAGGAGGAAGTAGGCGGGGCTTGATGTCTTTCTATCTGATGCATCACCCACTAACTGCTACCATCTAGTGGAATATTTTAAAACTAACTTGCGTTTAATTTTCTGTATTGCAGTGAAGATGATGCTGTGATAGATAGATATCCATATTAAATGAAAACGACTTGATATTGTGAAACCACTGTTTTATTGAAACAATTTGAGATATTAGTTGCGGCTGTTTTTATAAATTAGTGGTTTGACAATATTAAGCCCTTCTAATTTATTTGCGATTTATCTGGGAAGAATAGACGAAGCTATTATAATGCCCAATCAGGAGAGAGTATTAGAAACATGAAGGGTGACTGAACCTGTGGTTCCAATCTGATTCCATTTTATCATTATGTTGTGTTTGTACTGACTCTGTGCTCTATTCGTGAATTGTATCCTCTATTTTTTTCTCTATCATTGTTTGCATTTTCAACGTTATTTTGTGAACAGATCCTCTTCTATTTTTCTATGTAGATTAGCTTAAAGAGTGATGATAGAAATGTTCTGAAATTGAGTTCTAATTTCAAGCTAAGCCCAAAAATGGTAAAAGTAGGAACCATACGGTTTTGTTGAGCTCTTATAACTAATGAACTTAAAATTTGAAATGGATTATATCGATGACCAAAACAAGTCACCCGGCTATTACTGTATGAATTGAATTTCTTATTCTCAATAATATACACTACATATCATACAAATACATATGCAATCACATAGGGGTGATGGTGGGAAGGAGTTGAATGGATCGTAAAAAGTTTATAAGCATTTAATGGGAGGTCGCCATAGATAAAAGGTTGGGAAGCACTGGTCTAGATATTACATATATAATGAATGCAGTTCACTTGAAAATGGCATTAATGTCCGAAACATGTTGTGACAAAATAATCTAAAAGGGTACTGAGATTTATATATTTTATTTATTTTAAACCTAAAGAAAAAAAGAAAATAATGACTGGAGGTTTTGTAAATAAATGGTCAATAATAATAATTGTTGAATTTTAATTGTCATCAGTTATTATAATCATCATTAGATTTATTTATTTATTGATTGATACAAAGAATACAATTCATTAAAATGATTAGGGAAGGACCAACAGGCACAGCCCAAAACTGTTTCTAATTACAGTAGTAGAATTTGATGAGTGTTGAATCATCACCAATTTCAAACTAACAAGCCCGATCAAGATGACTACTATATTTTTCACCAGGAACCTAGAAAGCGCAAATAATCTTCACATTTTCCTGAGCTGTACAAAAAATGTTACTTCTTCAAATCCAATTTTCAAGGTCGGATTACTAACAAGGTCGAACAGTTGTAAAAAATGAGGTCGCTGTCTATATGCTGCTAGACAATTGTTTCAAATAAGCTCGTCTTCTATTTGATGCATTTCACGTGTGGTAGTGGTAAGCACTAAGCAACGGTCTGGGGAACCTGTTCCAAACTGCTACAAAATACTTATTTACTACATTTTGTCAGTATCCCCTATAAATAGCATCAATGCTACCCCATTCATCCAAAGCTGACAGTCTGTAGTGAATCTTACTACAGGAGACACATTCCTACTTCTGCCTACGGGCGAGCTAGATTTGTGAGGTGATTTTTCACCTTCCCTCTCTCTCTCGTCATCTGCATGCTCTCTGTCACTTCCCATTTTCTCACTTCCTCTTCGGAAATATTCTGTGAAGAAGCTACTTGAAGATAACAGTGCCTGAAATGGAGAAGTGTTGGGCGTTGGTCGAAAACTATCGTTATCAAGTGGGCTGTGACTTCGGAATTTGTCTCGGCCTCCTCTCTTATTTATTATTCTTCTTTCTTCATCGATGTTACTCTCTCTGTTCGTTGTGTGTTATCGCCTGCTAATATTATTGATAGGTTATCATTTACATTATTATAGATTATCATTATCAATTATTACATGTTGAATGAAAAAGACTAAGAAATTGTCAAAAGCCACAGATTTACATAAAATTATTACATGTACTGTATATGCATTGGAAAATACCAAGAATTAGGGTTGACCAAACGGGTGTTTCAACTCGTAAAACTCAATGTTTTGGGGAACGTTGTGAATTGAACGTTTCATTGTTATTATGCTTTGGCCCGGTTGCACAAAAGCCGGTTAAATTTTAACCGTGAATAATTTCACGAGAACCAATCAGAGAAGGTGTTTTTGAAAAGACGGCTTCTCTGATTGGCTCTCGTGGAATTAATCACGATTTAAATTTAACCGGCTTTTGTACAACCAGCATTTTGTGTTATAGTAATTCTATAGTTATTGTGGTCAAACTCGAATTTCCACTCTTCAATTTTATTGTGTCCTATTTCATAATGTCCAAAAGTATGTGCAATTTGAGCGCAGCCATAAACTTATCAATCCACATTTGAAAAATAGGAAACTTCAAAGTTTAAACTGAAAATCCTCATTTCTTTATTTACTGTAAACTTTATCCTATGTTATCTCTGAAAAGTTGAGCTTTTTAAATGCTATTGCGATCTTCGATAGCTCAGCCAGATATCAAAATTTTATAGAGGATTGATGGTGGTGGGTTTGAAACCCGATAAACTCATGGACTTTGGTTCAACATAACTACATTATAATAACAGAATTATGCTTTACGGGCTACACTAACCTAGAACTTAATGTTATACAGTAAACTCTAATCTATAACTCTTATATGTGTTGCAACAATTCGGTAGTTATATCAAATAGAGTATAAGTGGTCTTACTAATTCAGAGGTGATGGCTAGAATGTCATATTCGTCCTAACTTCAATGTAGTCATTGGATTCACAAATACATTCTACGCATAACATGTTACAATTACAATGTAGTGTTAATTGTATAGATTTTATGTAAGTTTTACAATTTATCTTTTTACTTTTCACTATTCTTCTTCACTTATTTTTTCCTATTTTCTATTTTTCTTCACTTCTCTTTCAAATTTCTCTAAAAATCCTCATTCATTCACATATTTTCTCTTTGTACAAGACTCCTCTTTCTCAATTATCTTCTTTTTATCTGTATATCTTCAATTTATTCGTTGAAGTTTCTACGATTATCAGCAGCTCAATCAGTTAATACCAACTGGGTTTGCAATCAACTATTCCAAGCCTAGTTCAAGTACTTTCATATTATTGCCTGTGACACCTAAAGATTGTTAATGCATTTCACATTCCATTTAAATTGCTATCACTGAAGGAATGTGTCATGACCTGTTGTGAGTACGTGTGCATACCTTAGCTTAGATAAACTAATATGCTATACAATATAGTCTACATATATATTCTGCCATATCGTTAAACGTATACCCGCATGTTCATGTGTTGGAAATACTGTATTCTAGAAAAAATATTCGGAAAGTGTCCTAGACCTATACGCAATTACGTATACCCGTGCTTGCTCATATTTATTGACTTATTCTTTATTCTATTCCCCTTCCATTCTTTTTCTCATAGTAATATTACTCTTCTTTTCTTTCACTCCTCCTCCTCCCTTCCTTCTCCTTTATTTTTGTTTTTTTTCAGTTCTCATTTCCTATCTCTTTTCACTCTTTTTCTCCATCCACCTCCTTCTCTTCTTCGTCTACTTTCGTTCTATTTTCCTCATCATCCTCTTAGACTTTATACTTTCCACTCTTGCATCCATTCTCTCAATGTCCTATCCAGTCTTCCTTTAAGAAATTCTTTTCGACTACTTTTCATCCATCCTCCCATCCATTCTTTCACAAGATTCAGTTTTACGGGATTGTTTCCGATTTTTCACTGGTTACCTTCAAGATTCTTTTGTTTGCTTTTTCGTCACCTGTTTCTTCTCCAATCTCTTCTTTTCCCAACTCTTCCTTGATCCTTTCTCACTTAATCTTTTTCATCGTTTCTCATTGTATTTCGTCATCTTTTCCATTTTCTTTTATTTCTCATTCTCCATTCTTTTTTTAGTCTTAATTTTCAAATTCAAGTTCTTTCTCCGCTCTCCTTCTTTTCCGTCTCCGTTTCCTTTCCTTTATGTGTATTTCTCAGTTTTCTCTTCTCTTATTTATTAACCTCTTTCCCAATCTTGGCTTGAAATTTATTTCCTTCTTCCTTTCCCTTCCTCTTCTTCTTTCTCCCCTTCCCCCCTTTTTCATCCTTCCATTTCGTGATCATTTTTCTATGGTTCCTTTTCCATTTTTCCTCCTCAAAATTTATTCTTCTCATTCTTCTCGTTCTTTCACATCTTCATCGTCTGATTGGTGGAATTCCTTGCAGCTCACGTTGCAAGTCTGAGAGATAAGTGTGACCCTCGAGGGTCAAAGCTGGCTGAACTTGACCTGAGGTCAAAGTTAAGGCTAGCCGTGAGTGTTATCCAAATATGATTCCTGTTTTCAAGCCAGTACGTTAACCTCTTTTTTATGTTATTGTTAATTTTAATTGCCTCTGCAAAATTGTGGACACGTGTTTTAATTCTGAAGTTTTTGAAGATAAGACGCGTGCTAAAGCTTTGCTTACAACGAATTTCTGTTTTGTTGGGAAAGAACAGAAACTGTAAAAGCCATTGATTCTTAAAAGATTGTTCACACATTGAATATCTTGATTATTTTTCTAAAGTAATTCATATTTGTCTTTGGTTTCAGGTATGTCCAGACCAGTGCTAAAGTAGATTTTATTTTATGATGTTTGGTAAGTTTCTTTTGGTAATACAGTAATTATTCTAGATTTACATAATCTCAATCTTTCATAATATGAATGGTGTAAATTATTATTTGTCAATCACAATGATTATAATCATTTTGATTGATAAGAGCATTGATAAGAGCTATTGACTCAAAGCTATAGCTTAGTATTTTTCTATGATTTGTAACAATTTAGATTGAGGAAACTTCCTTATAAGTTAATAAATAGAATAGCTTATATATTTTGACGTATTTTCCTATTTATCCAATGCCATTTATCAACTTATAAGGAAGTTTTCTCAATCTAAATTGTTACTTATCATAGAAAAATACTAAGCTACATCCTACAAATGCAATCAGCCTATTGTCTTCTGTTTTTCTCCGGGAGGATTTTTCTCGTGGAGGAATCCCCGTACTGCATTCCAGATCCTATTCGTTGGGGTTCTAGTTCACCTGCTTATATATTTTCCAATATTGTCTTGGAGCACTTCAGAAATTATTCTTCAACATTCTCACCAGAATTTACGCTATTAATATTTGTAGAAGATAAAGATGTAGATGAAGATTCTAAATTTATAAAACATCAATTTATTTCAAACTGTGATTAAGTATCCACTCTACCGTTGCTTCCAATATACTTATCTAACTTTTCACTTTCCTTGCCCTATTACCATAGGTAAGGAAAGTATTGCTTCCCAAAAAAATTAAAGGTACCCTAATTTAATGTTTTCTATACGTTTCAAGGTCCCCTGAGTCCAAAAACATGATTTTTGGATATTGGTCTGTATGTGTGTGTGTGTGTGTGTGTGTGTGTGTGTGTGTGTGTGTGTGTGTGTGTGTGTGTGTGTGTGTGTGTGTGTGTGTATGAGTGTATGTGCGTCTGTGTACACGATATCTCATCTCCCAATTAACGGAATGACTTGAAATTCGGAACTTAAGGTCCTTACACTATAAGGATCCGACACGAACAATTTCGATTTGAATGCGATTCAAGATGGCGGCTAAAATGGCGTAAACGTTGTCAAAAACAGGGTTTTTCGCGATTTTCTCTAAAATGGCTCCAACGATTTTGATCAAATTCATACCTAAAATAGTCATCGATAAGCTCTATCAACTGCCACAAGTCCCATATCTGTAAAAATTTCGGGAGCTCCGCCCCATCAATGCAAAGTTCGATTTTAGATTCCCAATTATCAGGCTTCAGATACAATTTAAACAAAAAAATCAAATGGAGTAGATTGAGCATGAAAATCTCTACAATTAATGTTTAGTAACATTTTCACCTAAAATTGAAAATAAGCTTTAAATTCGAGAAAATGTGATTATTCAATTGCTAATTATTGTTGATTCTATTAAATCATTCACTATGAAGAGATAGCAGACCTCATGTGTGTCTCCAGCGTTATTGCCCTGTCACCAGCTGGCTCAAATCTTTGAATAGTAGACTTGAGATGCGCGGGAACACTAGCGTCAGGTGATCAATTTTCATAACGGCAAGGAAAGTTGTGTGAGTGCGCCACACCAGATTTTTTAAATTCACATTATTTAACGGATGGATAAATACTGCTCATGTTATCCTTACAAGGAATGTGTCGCCTTCCATCTTCTTTCTGTTATCTGGTAGGCTGAGCAACGTGAATGAAGTCAGGTCTTAGAATCAATGACCTTCAGAAAATGAAGTTTCCTCAGACGGAGTTAAATGTCCTCTCTACCACTCAACCCTTGGCGTGGCGTTTCATCCTGTACCGACGGTAGACGATGTTGGGTTTTATAACAATCTGAATCATACATTCCAGTAGGAGCATAACTTGTGGGATTAGAAGGGCAGAATCCCTAAAATGACAGTTTCCAAACAGTAAACAGACCGAATTTTAAGGCGGCTAGACAACAATGAAACGTTTGGGGTGGATCAGGTTTCTCAGGTCTGCTATTCTGGCTTTCAAATTTTATTTATTCTGATGTCGGTCCCTGTTAGATTCCGCCTCAAGGAAAACTTTGTTACTTTTTCAACATATTCTGTTTTTCTCATCATATTCTTTCTTCTCTTTTATCCTCCTCCCTCCTCCTTGTCTTCCTCCTTCTTCTCTCCTCTTTCTCCTTCTCTCCTCCTCCTCCTCTTCCTCATATTCTTTCTTCTCTTTTGTCCCCTTTTTCTCACTATTTTGCAGGTCTTCCTTCTCCTTCTCTTCCTCATATTCTTTCTTCTCTTTTATCTTCCTATTTCTCACTATTTTGTAGATCTTCCTCCTTCTTCTCTCCTCCTCCTTCTCTTCCTCACCTCTTCCTTCTCCACCTCCTTCTCCTTCTCTCTAACTTCTCTTTCTCTCCTACTACTCCTCCTCCTCCTATACTCCTCCTCCTCCTCCTCCTCCTATACTCCTCCTTCTCCTCCTTCCATATTTCTTTCTCAAATCATTGTTTGTCTTCCCACTGTTATTGAAGAATTATATTGATACCATTGTATTCAAATCATTTTGAGAAATATTAAAATAATATTGATCACATTCACCTGCGATTAAGAAGCTTATACTCTTGCAAATTGGACAACTTTTACTTGGCGTGGATGATGAAATGGTTCAAGTTTTGAGATGCTACAACGTAATCGGCATATTTAGCAGCAACTTTCGACAACTTGCCAAATGATCCATTATCAAGTGATGTTAAAAAGGTTTCATGGATAATGTATGATTTCTGTTATGTAATCAGAGAGTGGGGCTATTTTGAATCGAATTTATGGCAAAATCATAACTTTTGACCTCAATGAATTAATCATGCTCGGTTTCTCATCAGTCGAAAATAACTTGGTCCCAATACTTTTGCTTCAAGTAATTTATGGCAGTTAGTTTGCTCGTTTCTCTATGGTTTTTATACCAGTAATCTTGCTAATCTTTGAACCTACCATATTTGTCCATCTTCCTTCTCTTGTATCGGAATACACTATAATTAATAATAATGTAATTTATGGCAATATAATTAGACATTCATTTCTTGTTTGAAATCAGCTTTATGTAATTTTATGAATCAGATTGTAATGGATTGTAATGTTAGTTTCTAATAACCAAGATAAAAAAAATTGACCCTGGATCAGTGTGCAGAGATTATCCAATATCAATTAATAATAATGTAACTCATGGCAGCATAATTAGACATTTATTTCTTGTTTGAAATCAGCTCTTTGTGATTTAATTAATCGGATTGTAATGTTAGTTTCCAATAACTGAGATCAAACTATTAGATCCTGGATGAGTGTGCAGAGCTTATCCAATATTAAATTTGATCTCGTTTGTTTGCCTCAACATTACATTAGTGACGTCATAGACGTGAATATTTGTTTCGGATATTGTCAACCCTACACCTACCATTATCATTCATGTAATCTTCTCAAATGGCACATGATTAAAAAACGACTGTTATCATCTCATTAATAACTCTAATTTCAATATTAAATTTTTAATTCCAATTGTACTTAAGATGAAGCTTTGATGCTTTTCACTTCAGATGATCTTGTGAAAAGTGGTGATGCATGCAGTACGAAAAGAATTAATTTCTCTGTGACTCTTTGACCAATCTTAATAAATAAGGTATCCTTGAAATCTTGATAACATTTTCTAACTGTTTTGTCTCTTGTAAATTTTCTGTTAAGTGAACGGTTTTCGTGAAATTAAAAATGGCCGTCATTTTGAAAATTTTAATCGAAATTTTATAATTTCATTTTTTAAAATTGAGTCTTCATAGCATAAATATTCATGCCAAATTTTTGATCAATGTAACATTTCGTTCTTGAGATGAAAATTCTTGAGTAAAAAAACAAAATGGCAGCTATAAGTGTAACCACTGAGTTTTGGACACTTCAAATACGACATCTGCAGTCTCCTATCATCCAGGACCAATACCCTAAAATGTTCGACACTACTTCTGAAACATCCTGTATAATATATATACTGAACATTCAATAAGTTCGGATGGAAAGAGTTATCTTGGAAAAATAATTTATTTATACTTTGTCCGAACCTCCGAGGTACCGGTTGGACCTCATTCTGCTTTAATCAATAATTATTAGTTTCCTCTGAATCCAGTGTCTTTTGATAGTTCCTTAATTGCTCCCCTAGTTCAAAAATTGGCCACACAATCATCTCTCTCAAAAATCATTGCAATAAAATAAAATTTAAATTAGAATATTATGATCGTGACATTAATATCTCGAACAAATTCTCAACTATTCATGAATTTGTATCCATCGATATTGATTTCTCTGAATAGTGTATCACAGGGTGAAGAATGGCATGGTTCTAAACTTGACCTACGAAAAGTTACATCATTCTATTCAGACAAAATAGGTTCAGCGCTAAAATTGCTGCTGCTGACGAAATACTTCTTGATAGACACACTCACGAAATGCCACCAGATCTAAAATGGAAAAACCATGTGGACAATGGTATCGTCATCCTTCTCATTCTTCTCTTTTCTCTTCTTCAATCGTCGTCTACCTTCTTTCCTTCTCATTTTCCTCCAGCTTCTTCATGCTTTACCTTTTGTCTTCAACTTTTCCTTCTCATGTTCCCATCACTTTCTCCACTTTTCTATTATCCTTCACCGTTTCCATAATCCTTCTCAGTTCCTTCTACTTCTTCGTTTTTCTTTTTCTACTTCTTTTCATCCTCCTTCTCCTCCCTCTTCTACTACTCCTTCACCTCCATCTTCTCCTCCCACTCCTTCTCTAACTACTTCCCCTTCTAATCCTCCACCTTCTACTCCTCCTTCTTCTCCCACTCCTTCTCCTCCTCCTCCTCCTCCTCCTACTCCTGCTGGTGCTACTTATTTAAATCCTTCTTTGATCCTCTTCTCCGCTCCTCTTCTATTCTGTTATACTTTTTTGTTCCGCTCCCTTTTCTCTGCTTTTCTTCTCCTTTCTTATTTTCCTTCTTTCTTCATTTTGTTTCTTTTCCCCCTCTCTTTTTTTCACCTTCCTCTTATATGAAATTAAATTCTTCCTTCGTTCTTCTTCCTCTTCTCTGATGTTTCCTCTCCCTCTTCTTCTACATCACATTTTTCTTTTCTATTTTCCACCACCTTTCCATCCATTTTGCTCATCACTTGCCTCTATTTGCGCTGTCCAAAAGCCGAACGAACTCTTCCACTTGCACTAAAGTGGCCGTTTTCCGGTCGTCGTACCTTTTGTTACAACAATAAAAATTATCATCTTTCGGACATAGATCATTATCATCATCAGCAGCATCATCATCATCATCAGAATCATCATCATCAGCATCATCATCATCATCATCATCATCATCACCAGCAACATCATCACCATCATAATCATCAGCAGCATCAGTAGAAGTTTCATCACGATCAGAAACAGTAAATGAACCATTGGCTTCATTGCTGAAGTACTCAACTAGATTCAGTATTCGTCATCATTTTGATCAAGATCGAAACATTGAAAATATCAGCAGTGGTGGCATCATTCAAAACACAAGAATCAGCATTTATCATTATAATTATCAGCTCCATCATCGACATTAAATGCACAAAAATAGTACAATAAGTAACATTGAGAGCATAAAAGCATAATCGTCATCATTATCCTATTATATTAAGCGAGCAATTTCTGTATTTTTATATCTGGTTATCTATCTGGTTATTTATATTTTTATCTGGTTATTTATGTTCAACGAATCTCGAAAACGGTTCTAACGATTTTCACGAAATTTACACTAGGTCTCATCCTTGGGAAAACTCGCTGAACACCATTAAGGGGATAATTCATCCTTGGCTGAAACAGCTGTGGATAGTAAAAAAGTGAGTGAGCAACTGATTATGTGAAAAATCAAAATATCGCATCCCCGAAATTCATAAGATGACATAACGAGCTGTTGAATATAAACACGATCATTTTAGAGAATTGTGTTCTGTTTATCAATAAATAAAAATAACGAGCGAAGCTCGGTGCCCCGATATTTGTTATTATCAAAGAAGGGACACAGAATAGTGGCATATTAGGTACAGAATACGGTACCTATACTGGAAGTTACAGCTTTATTCTCATCATTATTAAATAAATAGATTTGAATAAATTATTTCATCATGAATAAATAAATGAATGAACTATTATAATCATCGTCATTGAAGGTACAAGAAATAATAGAACCAGTTTCATAATTGAAAGCACTTGTATAAGCATTATTGTCATCATCATCATCATCATCATCATCATCATCCTCGTTTAAAGCAACGTCAGAAATGTATCAGCAAGAGCATCATTTAAAGCATGGCAAGTGGCAGTATCGAAATGAGTGAGAAACAGCGACTGAGAGTGAGTGAGATGCATGTCTTACGTCATTCTAGGGTGCGATACGCTCCACCCTGCTTAGCTTTTCAAGAATAAAATAGAAATGAATGACTGCCTTCATTTTGTTGCCTAGCAAAGCGTAGCTGGGGCGACTGGAAAAGAAAAAGGAGCGGTAGTAGACAAGAAGTATTGAGATGATTGAAGAATCTGGAAGAGAAACAAAACTGAGGAGAAAACTGAGGAAATAAGAAATAGAGGAAGTAAAAGTGACAATAAAATATAATGTCAAGATATATGAGAAAAAGAGAAGGAAATACTGAAGAGAACGACAAGAAAAGACTAGCAACATGTTCAGAGCCTCCTTCAGATGAAGCCTTATAATTGGCTGATAATTGAACAATCAAAGTAAAGTTCAGTCATTGGCCGAGACTAGACACGCCTACAGTTCTCCAAATATGGGCATGAGAACAGTTGAACAACAAAAATAACTTATACTAAGTAACTAACAATATCCAAATAGAAAATACAAGTGATAGTAAAAGATGAATGACAGTTTTAGTAGCTTGAATATTCTCATTCACCTTTTGCTCATTCATATTCTCACTCATCTTTCCTATTAGGGTTTGTAAGTTATCTAGTATTTCGTATTGTTCAACAGTTCTCATGAATTTCGTAAGCTGTAGGTGTGTTTTATTTACCTCGGCCAATAACAGAGCACAACCTTGATTGGTCAACAACTAACAATCATCTAAATGAAGCTTTGATGTTTAAGATTTCAGTTTACTAGATGTCGATAATAGTGAAACTAGTATCTCGAATTGTTGAAATAAATCAGCGGGTTTGAAAATTTTCTAAGCTGTTTCTATTCAAAATACTCTTGGATGAAGATTTTCATTCATAAATGAAATAATATATTTCTCATCTATTTCACTTTCCATGACGAACTGCTAGTTGATAATTCGTTTTTGAACTATTTTTGACAACACGAGCAACTGAACTTCAAGTCTCATAAACTTTTTGATTCAATAATAAATTCAAATAAAACCGCCAACACCATCGATACCAACAGACCGCATCCTACCTGCCAACAACGGGATGAAGACAGCAGTGTTGAAAATAGATTCAAAAATGCTAGTTTTTAACAACTATTATTCAAAAAATGAGACTTTTTTGTAGTGTTGTCAAAAATAGTTCAAAAACGAATAATTTAACGTATATATTGGTTGAACTGCATTCTCCACCAATATTAAAAGTTATCATCCAGTAATATTCAAGGATTGAAGCACGTCTATACCTGTTCAAAGTGCATCAAATAGTTGTAAAATACACACAGATGCCGAAAGTCAAGCTGCATCTCAACCTTCTTGACTGACGGTCGGTTGTAGAATCTCAATATAGAGACGTAGCCGAACTCTTGAATAACAAGTTCAAACCAGTTTTTTATTCAATTCTCACCGCTTCATTCATCCCAGCTACGTCAACTTCATCACATGTTTCTGACGTTGGCTCGAAAAAAGAAAGGAACTAACAAAAACTAGCGATAAAAAAATTGTCAAATAATTGGTTGCTATCAACTTCACATTGGAGGGAAAATCAGGAATTTTTGGTGAGTGTGTGAACTTCGTAAGCTGGCCTCTTGAACGCGTGGAAAGGTGGCAAAAAATGAAGGCCAGTTTCAAACGGTATACGAACTTGTAGCTTGTGGTCGGTAGTATAATAGTAGTCGAGCCAACCACAAATATGAATGAAATTCTATCTACGAAACCGATCACCTTCAAAAAACTAGACATGAAACGGTAGTCATCAATTTGGAAAGAAATTGTATTATAGTGTACTTTTACAGTACAGTGAAATTGTAATACAGAATACTTGCAGGTTTACTTACAGTGTCTTGCGAAAAGTGACCCCGGTATTGTCACGGTGCTGTGCTAGCCTAACAAACATTGTCAACTTCTGTATCACTTTTACCTGAAAAATATACTTGAATGCACAGTAGACTACTGTTGTACCAACTACAGTTATTTATACAAAAATACTCTAATGCACAGTGGGCTACACTATTGTACCAACAACTTCTGTGTCAGTAAAATACTAGGTTAAAATATTCTAGTGCTTCATTTTGTTGAAATATCTTCATATATCACTAGAAACTGTGTCACAAGTCAAAAATTGTCCTATACAATGTCAATTTCCTCTTAGTTAGTTCTCCTGTAATAAACGTTATTCCAAACAGTTTCCACTTTGAATTGAAAACCTTACTGTTGTGTTGTGAGTGAAGTTGTAGTCCTTTTCCACATTTTCTTCAGCTGAAGAATGTGGCTGGTAAAGCCACAAAACCAGGTTCTGTATATATTATAATAATTTATAATAATAAAAAGTGGTTGACAATTTTTTAATTTGTGTTTTCATTGAATTGAAAATTTATTTGTCAAATAATAAAAATGAATAAATAAGTTTTCATTCCAGTGTAATTAATATGTTAAAAAAGTAATAACTAAAAAAAACATTTTATTTTTGAAATTTGATTACTTGATTAAATTTAAATAAAATTATTTCATGGGGAATATATTGATGTCAATTTAATTTGCTAGAAATTTTTTTTCAATTATCAAAAATCACCCAACGTTTTAGAATTTGGATAAAAGTAGTCGGAATCAAGTCGAAATGAAATATGGTATTTCGTCTGGAATATGTTTACGTCAATTCAATTTGCAAGAAGAGTGTTCCAAAAAAATCACCCAACTTTCCAGAATTTAGATTAGAATGAGTAAGAAACAGGTCCAAATATCATAATCTTCAAATCAGTGTTTGGGTTTCAAACTATGTCTCAAAATATGTTTATTTGAAGCAACCTGTCTCGTATCTAACAGTCTAGAACTGTACTTCCGCTTTTAAATTCAGTTCTACTAGCTTCAAATGAAAAATTAGTAACCAAGTATTATAGAGCAAATTTAATCCAGTTCCAGTCTAGTTATTCAAGAACTTTTGTTCAGCAAAATTACTCAGTTATTGTGAAAAAGTAACTTTTTTTACACTAGTGATGTTGTTGACTCCTAATAAGAAGAAAACGACAGTAGAATACTAGGCCAAATCAACTGTTACGCAAGCCACTCTTAGCCGTCCTCATTGTAATGTTCTAACAGTCTTTTTAATTGACTTCAATTCGAATCGTTCAAGTGAGATGCGTCCTACGAATGGAATTGTTTGTCAAAGATGTATCAATCGGTCTAGAATTTGGGACATTGGTAATTGGGTCACCCTCTAGCTGCTAAGTGATGCTCATTGAGTAGGTATTTAAATGAAATAATTTTAAAAATTGTCCAGTACGTTAGTTCAATAATAATAATCATTACGCCATAACAGAGGCCCTGAAATTGATCAGGTACGGCCTGAAAGCTCTGACACTTGACCTGAGCCAGTCAGGTATTTATTTTCAGGTGATATTATATTCATTAGTGATCGATTAAAAATGTTGTACTTATCTAAAATCATCACTTTATTTGTTGTTGAAAAAGACTAGAAACCGTATCTATAAACGATTCTTGAGTATTTTCTTATCCAACATTGTTTTAGTTTCATAGCAACCAATCAGTCGATTCCATCAAATGGTTTTTAGGTATGCTTGGGTAAACACGTTGTTGCTAATATTGTTTATAGAAGTTATCAGCCTCATTTAAACTTCAACGTTTATAGAAACAGGTTTTCATCGTTAACTTTTGGTTGAACTTTAGATCAACATTTAAACTTCAACGTTTATAGAAAGAGGTTTTCATCGTTAACTTTTGGTTGAACTCATTTGCTCAATTCACTCGCTTAAATTTTTATGAACTGAATTCATCATAGTTTCTAAATTAATCAATCAAGCCAAATATATTAATCGATAAAATAAATCAATCAAGCAAGCTGATGAAATAAAATGATTTTTTCAATTCAATTTAGTTGCCATTTTCTAATAATAAGAATGCAATTTTTTTCTGCAGTGCATTCTTAAAAAATAAATTTATTGAGGAAATTGAAGGTCTCGAAACAGTTCAGTATGATGTTCATTATAACCATGATCTCATAATATGGAATTCTTATTAACAGAAATGTCTTATTGTTACAATAAGAGTATCTTTAAAAACACATCAAGTTTAGAAACACTTGGATATTGTCAATTCCACATTTCATTCTGGAGATGAATACAATAATATATCCCACTATCCCATACATATCAGTTACAGAACGAAGTACTCATCCAACGCATAGTCTAGTCTAGACAATACTCAAAGAAAACAAAAAATAATTCGAGCTTTTTTATCTGTTAAACTGGAAAGTCTGGGTGTTTGTCAGAGGGAAGTACGTCAGAGTGACTGACGTCAGGCAGGCGTTTCAGGGGGTGATGTGTCGGAGGGGCGAGGGAGACTTATCTCCAGGGGTTGGAATAGCAGCGACCCGAAAGGGTGAAAGTCGTTGACAATATTATTGTGCCATATTTTGTTGCCAGAATGTGTTCTCTGTCCCTCCTTAGTTCCATTGTTAAGCTGTTTCTGCTCTGCTCTGGTCTTGAATTATTATCTTGCAGTATTTTCGAAGAAACAACTCGGAGATAAAGTGAAATGAAGTTTTTCTCCGACTTTTGGCCTTTGCTAATAGATTTGATCCACAACTTGTAGTTCTATCTGTAATTAATGTGATAGTAATCATATTTTGTAATGAGTTGTAATAGGGGTGATTTTGTGACATGAATAAACGGATTAATTGTCAAAACCACTTAATTATTGAAAAATTTATGAACTAGTTTTCACATTCAATAGTTTATTTGTACGCGATGATTATAATGAGTTTCACGAATTTTGATTGAATTACAAAATTTCCATTATCATTTTTCATTCAAAATTCTTAGTTTCTGTATAGGCTACTTACTGTAAAAAGTGATCAGTCCATTTTTAAGTGAATCTGCACTCGTTTGTACTGTACATTTTTTTTGCTGCAGCAAATAAATTCATCTATTCATTCTTTACAATTTTTTTCCAAATTCCAAATTATTTATTTTAATCAAGACGATGCGCAGTATATTTAGTAACATAGGTAAGAGTAAGAAACCAATGATCTAAATGAATCTCGAATACAGTATTAAATGACATATTATTAAAAAGTTTCAATGAAATTGCGTAGACAGAACGATTGGAAATGGTATGAGAATCAAAAGTTTTTGAATTCATAACAGCACAAAAATAGAAATCCAAAAAAGTTAGACCTATTCCACAGTGCTGCGCATACAAGCATGATTTCCGTTCTTTCTCGTGATGCGCGTGCTCTCTCGTCTGCGTGCTGTCCACGTCAATCTGTCAGCATTGGTGGAATGGGAAGCATTTACAAGGATCACTGACAGTCTGAAGTGGATTTCACTGTCTTGTCACAATTTCCAACAGTTTTCAACTCTTGCCAGCTTATCAAACCCAATTTTGAGAATTTTCAATTTTTCCAAAATAATAACGATGTGATATTTCACTAGAGCAATAAATGGTGATGCGCTTCATGATTTATGTGGTTGATTATTGTTTTGTTGTCTGCAAATCCAATTTACAGAGAATAATGATGTTCATGATCATGATAATATTGTGTTTTATTTTCTTGGGGATGATGATGATGATGATGATTATGGTGATGTTGTGTGTGATTTTCTTCAAGATAATGAAAAAATTGAATAATTTTTTATCATTTACACATAAACACCATTATTTATTTTTCCATTCATGGAGACAACAAGTAATCACATGATGATGATGATGATGTGTTTGATTTTCTTGAGGATGAGAATGAAGTTGATGATGTGAGACAGCAAAAAAGGTGAAAGTAGTCGGTGTCTATCAAACTCTTGACTAATTAGTGATGTGAACAATGCCACCAGACTCCAGTATGTTTTCATTCCCATACAGAGCTTCTGAAAGGAGAAAGATCCTGTAAGAAAAGGTGTATTTGATTTGATTCAATTAGCTTTATTCATGTGGAATTTGCGCTGTAGTTGGAAATTTTCGTTTATGATATCTAATTTGCTAATAGACGCAACATAAGCAGGAAATACAGGATCAGAATGAAGAATATTGTAGGCGAAGAACGAATTCCAATTCAACTTATTGATTACACACAAAAAATACAAACAATTACAATAACAGTTGTAGTAAATATAACACAATAAAAATACAACAATGCTACAAGTTATTATACGTATTTGATAACTTATTGTAGGCTAGTGTTCTGGAGCGTCGCAACTTCAGTCTGCTATCGGTTCGATTCTCATTTCCTCTGGCATTTATTTGTCTCGAGCCATGCCTAATTAACCATGCAAAGTCATTTGGGCATCATCAGCGAAAAAAATTAAAAACATCCCTATCACTGCCAATGATTAGAAATGTAACCTTTACAAAATCTAATATTTTTAATGATATTAAAATATTAAAAATTGTCTTTGAACAACATGTGTTTCGATTGGGGAATATGTTATTATTGTGTTAATATAGTGGAATGTGTTGATATTGGGGAATACTCAATACTTTTTGAACCTGGTGTAACTAGGTAACCTTTGGTTAACTGACTGTTGTGTTCAACGTCTTTGTGAAACAAACAGACGTTACAGAAAGACGTTGAACACAACAGTCAGTTACCCAAAGTTAACCTAGTTACACGAGGTTCTTAAATTTTGAAGATTCCCCAATATCAACACATTCCACTATATTATAAATAAATATCGGGGACCGAGCTTCGCTCTGGAGTACAAAAGCATAAAAAATGCATTACGAAAGAAGAAATTATAATAACATTCATACAGAAAAATGTTCTATCTAATCACAGTAAATTGAGATTAATTCCCAAAGGGAAGGCAAAAATTTCCCTCACAAAGACCCAGTTGTACAAAAGCCGGTTAGATTTCAATCCTGATTAACTTCACGTGAACCAAATCAGAGAAGACCATTTAAAAAAGATGGATTTACTGGAATTGAACAGGATTGAAAATAACCCGGCTTTTTGCAACCGGCACCAAGTACCTGATTGAATGATTACAAAAGTTCAACAGCTGAGTCATAATTTTGACACAGTCCACCACACATGAACTCGCTCACTCACTTCCATCACCTACAGACGACGAAATAATTATTATCAGCTGTTTTTCCAAGGATGATTAATAATTATCCTTTTAATGTCCTTCAGCGAGTTTTCCAAGGGATGAGACCTAGCTCAATCGAATCTTTATATTATAAACCTACTATGTTCTGAATTTCGTGAGAATCGTTAGAGCCGTTTTCGAGATCCGGTGAAATACAAACATATAAAACATCTAAATATAAAAACAGAAGTTGCTCGTTTAATAATATTGGATATATCATATCCCCAATCGAAACACATGTTGCTTTACACATTCTGTAACGTCTGTTTGATTCAAGATTGCCTTCCACTACAAATGAAAATTTTGGTAGAATAATATACATTGTATGTGTTGAAGTAACTGATATTTTCCAAGATCTGTAGGTGACTCAAGAGCGTCGACTGAAGTCTTGAGCACTTTGGTCGTTTCTGTTTTATGAGTAAAGAATGCAGGAGTTGGTGACGAGGTTTGTTTGACTCAGTGGGATTGGAATGTGATATTTTCGTTTTTAAGATTTCCTGTCCAAAACAGGATTTGTCTAGATTCGAATACTGTAATATTGCCACAGTTTCTTTCCTTCAATGTATGTTACTGTATATAGGTGGATTATTAAATTATGGTTTGCCAGTGTTAGGAGTTGAACTAGTACGTCATGTGTGTGTTTCACTGCTGATAAGTCAATGACAGTATTGAAGTGAAGGATTATGAATGGAACTCATGGATTCATTTGAGATAAAATTTGACGGATAAATTTCGATGAATTTATGAACTCAAGGACCCCTTACTTAGGGACCCCTTCAGTAGCCCCTTTGAAGATCCCCACCACAGTAGGGGGCTTCTTCTGTCTTATAAAGCAAAATGTCTTAGAATGGGGAGCGTTCTATAAAGCTTCAAAGCATGGGAAGCGTTCAAAGTACGGATTATCATTGGGACACACCAACATAAAAATAGCAAGACTATTGAATTGAATCACCTCGGAAACATTGCATTTTATTCGTTCATTGTCATGAATAATAATATGAATGAATGCAAGTACTCAAGTTCTTAGGAGGTAAAGAGATTGGACAATGTGTCAGAAATAGATAGGGTTAGAGTGAGGAGCATAGAAAGAGAGAGAGAGAGAGAGAGAGAAAGAGAGAGATAAAAAAGAAGTAAGTACTCGGATGTTCTAGGTCGAAGCTGAATTGTTCGTCAAAGAACTTGGGAGAGACTCGAGAGGCTCTTAGCCATCCTCCTACGTCTCTCCTCCTTCTCCACTTCTTTTCTTCTTTTCTTCTTCTTCTTCTTCTTCTTCTTCTTCTTCTTCTTCAACGTCTTCTTCTTTTTCATCTTCTCTGTCTTCTTACCTTCTTCAACCCCTCCATTTCTTTCAGATTGTGACTCAAGTATGTCGTTCACATTCATAGCGTACGTGATTTTCAACCCCTTCAAAGTTGGGCATATTTTCCCAGAACTTTTACCTCCTTGTTAGAACCTTTCAGCAGATTGGTGAAACATTATAATTCACTGAAAAAATTCAATTTGTTAATTTTTCATCAGTCATACGATCATTATTTGTAGGCTAATAAAAATTTAAGTAAAAACTTGTCAGTAGAATGAGGTTCAATTTCTATGGCAAAAATAATGGGGTAAACGAAAAATTATTCAAGCACCATGATTGAAGTACATAATTCCGAAATATTTAACGTATATAGGCATGAGATCAAAATTTAAAATATTTTAATTCTGATAAATTCAACAACACTATTTCCAGTGATAAGATTGGAAACTTTCTATCCTGGTCTACAACCAGATACAAAATACAAGAGATACAAGATACTACCAGATACAAGGTTCAATAATTGTATTTTCTTATTTATGTTATACAAAATAATAAACATGGCATCCACTGTACTAATTCAATAAAATATAGAAAGAGTAGACAAAATCCAGTAGGCTTGAAATCTTTGGTAGTGTACCAAAATAGCCGGCTGAATCAAACGGGATATCACGTGTTACGATCACAGACTGAATATCTCAATAAATCATTTGCGGCTGCACCTCAACTATGTACCTACCAGAATTAGTAGGGCGACTGGAAGACTCTATATCTATTTTTCAAACTGTGGACATTCGAATGCTGGTGCAATATATGTTTAGCGTTCTTTTAATTTTATCTGATTGTTTCACTTTCAATGTAAATGTGGGATAATGAGATTCACTTTATTCTGTCATCATTCCCTACAATAGCCTATAATTACCACCAACGCTTCCCATGCTGGCAGTTTAAAGTGAATCTAAAGCTCTTCCCACATTCAACAATACTCTTGGTCCCTTTCTCCTCTATTTCAATGAATGATTCCACCTGTTCAACTTTTCTTTTCATTTTTTCTCATTTGATATGTCTCCTTTCATTTTGCATCTTCATAATCTCTTCTCTCTCCATTGGTTTTCCTCCAACTCAAACTCCTCCTCCACCTACTTCCTCTTCCTAATTAATTTTTTCCTTGTTTCGTCCTTCTCCTAATTCACCTTCTCCTTCACCTCTTTCTGCTCCTCTTCTCTTCCTCTTTCTCCTTCTATCCTACTCTTCAACCCTCTTATCATGTTTCTCTTCCTTCAGATTTCTGCTCCTCCCAACTACCTTACTCTTTGTATATCTTCTACTTTCTGTTTCTCTTATTCTTTCATCAACTCATATCATTCTCCTTTTCTCTCTTCTTAGTCTTCATGTTCTTCTTTCCTTTCTTCTCCCCACTGTTTCTGATTCCCTCTCTCTTCTTTTTCTCCTCTCCCCTCACATCTTTTCTTTGTTCTGTCCCCAGCTTCTCTTTGCCCTTCCCTCTTTCTCCTTCAATTATTTGTTACACTTTTCTAGACACCATATTTTCTCCTTCCTCTACTGTCATAATCATCTCATTACCTCTCTCCTCTGTTTCTACCTCCTTCTCCAACACCTACTGCTCCTTCTCTTCCTTCTTTTTCTTCTTCTTCTCCCTCTGTCTCCTTTTTCGCTTCCTCCCTTCATACTTCCTCTATTAATACACAAACATCTTTTCCCCAAACAACTTTCATCCCCTCCTTCTTTCTCTTTCGCCCATTCATTCTCTTAATCCTCCTTCCTCATTTTATCTTCCATCTTCTTCTTTTTCTTTCTCCTCATCCTCTTCTTCTCCTCCTTCTCCTCCTCCTCCTCCTCCTCCTCCTCCTTCTCCTTCTCCTTCTCCTTCTCCTTCTCCTCCTTCTCCTTCTCTCCCATCTTCTCATAGCCGTTCGTCTGCAATTCCTTTCAACGATGACTCACGTGTTTGTATGTGTAGAATTCATGTCTGCTGTCCATTACTTGCCGTGAGAATATTTTGAAAACTTTCTTCACGAAACGTGAAACGCATCTGAAGAAGAAAGATGAATGTATTGAACAGATGTAATGTACTGAGTGTCTTGATTAAATTGTATTTGTTTCGATACGATGTAATTTTCAATCATAAATGTTGGCTGAAGTGGTCACCCGTCCAACAGCAGTAGCAGGCTTTTTCCTTATCTGAGCGAGTAGATCTGGATACCAGCGCGACCATGGAGCCAAATGCTCCTCAAGTTTTACTTGGCGAATATGACTGAACCATCATCATCATCATCATCATCATCTCCAATAAGATGCAAAGTGACAATGTCACAAGGCACAAATACCCCCTGTGCCCTGCCTCTCAGAGAGCGATCTACGATTCTATAGATTTCTATATTATCTTAGGTGAATGATCTTTATCAATATCCTCCTAAAGAATTCTGATCGCAGATCGTTTTCTCTCTAAGGCCGGACCCTTAAGTTCAGTGAGTTTGTCAGCCCGAGTTGAAAGACCAACATAAGCTAGAATACATTGAGTTGAGCATCATTGCTTACTGCATTTGATAACTTATTTTAGACCTACGTTTACATTGTTGTCAACTTTTTGGGCATGGCATTTTTCAAGCTGGCCAAAACGCGACCCAGAATGCTCTACTGTTGGGAGAGTTAGTCAATCAGATGACATTCTGGGTATGCGTTTTTTAGTTGAGCTCTGAATGTATTTCACTCCTGTTTGCAGACAAGATTTTTCTTAAGCAAACACTATTGTAGTCAATGATCTGTAATAATATCATTTGTGTAACGGAATTTGTCATGTAAGTAATATCATTGAATAAAACTTGATTTGGTTTGGGTTTCCTCTGGGCTTCTAGAAACACTCGACACTGGTCAGCTTTAGAGGTGTCTAAGGCTAGTTACACACACATCTTTTTTCGGACGTTCGATTTTTGCCGACCTTCTATTAGATTAAACAGATGTTTGTCAAGTTCCGTTAAATCTGACGGCAAAAAATCGAACATCCAAAAATCGATGTGCGTGTAACTGGCTTAAGGTAGGCGCACACAGATCGTCATCGGACGGACGGCACGCATCGGACGGATCGGACGATTAGATTTGATGCATTGTTTTCAATTGGAGTGCGCTTACCTATCCGCATCGTACGCATCGTAGATCGGAAATGCCGTCAGGTATCCCGAGAGGAGCATTGAAGCGACGGCTCCGTTCGGATTTAATGACTCAATGGCTCAATCGCACGGAGATAACTGGTGTTCAGTTTAACTATTTGTTGCCTGAGGACGTTCAAAAGCTCAAAAAACATTACTTGCGACATGCAGAAATAGCTAAAAAGATTTACTTCGTCTTCAATTCAATCAGGAAACAGATGATTAAATTCTCCGTTTTCTATCCTTTTCTGATTAATTCTAAGGATCCACATTTTTCGTTTTATCTTCCTACGTCGCTGTACTTCTTCATCTTCGGCTAACAAACAAGTAGCAATTATCACTTCTTCTTAGCTACTGCTATCCGTAATTTATATACTGTAATATTTGTTTATTAAATTCCTAATTTGCACACGACTCGACATACGTCGCAATGAACTAAAATGCCAATGCTCCGATGACGACTAGTATGCGCAGCATCTAAAAAAAGTACGATCCGTCTGTGTGATGACGATCTGTGTGAGCCTACCTTAAATCATCCACTGATTACAGAAAGTAAATGAAGAATAATTATGTATTCTATCGATTTCAATCAGCTGATGAATATTAAACTATCAATAGGCTATTGATTACTCTTGGCACGGGTGAGGACAGAAGACTAGAGATAAGAAGAAGCAAGGAGGAGAAGAAGAAGTAAAAAAAGAAGTAGAGAATGATCATTCACCCGGCTAACGGCTATCGGAATATTTGGAAGCGGCGAAATTGAAATCAACAAGGGACGACATTCCTCGGTGTATTTCTCCTCCTCTTCCTCGTCCTCCTCCTCCCTGGGCCAGGGTTTGATGACACTGCCGAAAGGCATTTCACTTTCTTGTCTGTGGCCTCTGACAGCAATGCAAGACGACACACATTACAAGAGAGAATAAGTGCACACCGGTACTACTGCTGAGAAAGAGAGTGATATAGATGGTGTGCAAGAGAGAGAATGAGGGAGAGAGGTGCCCGCGGCAAGTTGCATCCTGAATACCTTTACTTCCTCTACTTTCCTGTGGGTAAAATTATCCTTAGTAGGTAATGAGTACTGCAATTTCAATTGCAAATTTATGTTATTCTGAGAAAAAACAATTATATTAACAACATATTTTTGGAATTTTGGTCATTCTGGATTGCTCTTGTCAAATCAATAATAATATCGGGCCACCGAGCTTCGCTCGTTTTATTTGATGAACAGAACACAATTCTCTAAAATGATCTTGTTTATATTTCACAGCTGGCTATTATTTCATCTTATGAATTTCGGGGATGCGATATTTTGATTTTTCACATACTCGCTCACTCACTTTTTTACTATCCACAGCTCTTTCAGCCAAGGATGAATTAATGTCGTTCAGCGAGTTTTCCCAAGGATGAGACATAGTGCAATCGAATTTTTATATCATAAACCTACTATGTTCCAAATTTCGTGAAAATCGTTAGAGCCGTTTTAGAGATCCGTTGAACATAAATATCCAGATATAAATATAAATAACCAGATATAAAAATACAGAAATTGCTCGCTTAATATAATAGGATTTTCGTATTTGAAACAGTTGAATGACCGCTTTGTATCAGCTGTTATACTCCATATTTACTTCCTGTACAAATATTATTTTATTGAAATCTAATTCAATCCCTTATTGTATCACATTGTATCATTACTTAGGGCCGTTCGCACAGTTTAAAAACTGAATCAGAAAAGCTGGTGGTTCAATCTGAAAGAGGTCACACATTGTAATTAATGTGACCATAGCTTGATTTTATCCACCAGCTGTCCAGATAAGCGTTTAAACTGACACTTTGCAATAGCTCCTTATAGTTATTATGTAAATAGGCATATCAGAGATCTGCTTTTTATCAAAACAAACGAAGGAGTGAGTGAATTTCATTGACCATTGAGCTTGATCTGTATAAAGGCTTCAAGAATTTGTAAAGTTTATCGATCGAAACGGCCTTTCCATTATCGTCAAACCTACAAATGCCAAAACCCTTGAGTCTAAACTAAGAAATCGTTATAGTTTTTCAATCATAGTTTACTGCTCAAATATTAATTTCGAGTTTTCTCTTTGAGATTTAATCTCAAAGTCAGGTTCAAAGGCTCTGGGAGAGATGGATAAAAATGTTATCTTACAAGGTTGAATCACTACACCTGTCGTATCTTGCAGCATGATCTGAAATATTCACTGGCATTTCTGGAACTCTTTCTACTTTTGTTAAAATCACTCTTCAAGCCTCCGTGCTAATCTCTATTCAGCTTGGAATATCTTATCATTATTTTATCATGTCTGTGTCTAAATTGATGTTGTAGATCAACTCTCAGATCTATCTTGGCGCCCTAATTTCGCCCTCCTAGGTTTATAGTAAAGACAGAAATTATTCAATTCAACAATGAATCAAATTTTCTTGTAACATTCCTGTGATAATTTCCTCTTTAAGACTGTTCGGTACACCTTTTTATTTAAATTGGAAAATCTTTATCAATATAATTGTTAAGATCGTAAGAGTGAGAAAAAGTGGCAACTGAAATTTTTAAGTGATCTAATAAGCGAGTTGTGGGTTGTTGAAGTGCTAAACTCTGTTTTATTTCCAGATCATAAACGGTTTCGAATTTTCCATTGGAGTTTTTTTTATACATTCAGTATATCATTGGCTTTGTTCTAATAAGGGTTATTTCGCGATTAATGCCAAAATAAACGAGTTATCGAATTTAAAAAAAATGTTACTTTTTTATTTATGAACGATATGGGGAATAAAATATTTTAGTTTGGAAAGATACATTTTTTGAATTTTTAAGAAAAATTCTAATAATATAGTCGAAACCGTTTATAATCTGGAAAGTTAGCACGTCAACAACCCATAACTCGCTTACTAGACCACTTAAAAATTTCAGTTGTCACTTTTTCTCTCTCTTATAATACAATACAAATAAATTTTATTTCCATTAATATACAAATAAACAATCTAATCAATAAAATGTACATAATATTCGAAAATACAATATATGAAATTTACTACAAATATAAATAAATTGCATTTTTTCGGAAATTAACGTACTCAACTATGGGAAACCCATGTTCTAGAGCAGGTGTAGTAGTAGTACAGTTAAATTTAGAGTGGGGGTGCAAATACATTGGGTAAGTGAGCTCACATATTGTTCGAAATTATGTTTTCTATATTATGTCTTCCAGTTGTTGTGATCCAGTTTTTAACGGCGCTTTTAAATTTTCTTGAGTTTTCTATCATCTTGATATGTACAGGAAGTAAATTGTGGAGTTTTGGTGCTAGGTGGTTGAAATGTCGTTGGTATGTTGCCTTTCTAGCCACGTTCGTGATAAGTAGGCTTCTATTTCTTGTGTTATGACAGTGGTTTCTGTTTTGAAAGCTTTCTGGGTTCTTGTGCAGTCTGCAAATAATTTCTAGGGAGTAGAGTTGTCTTGCGTCCATCACACCAAACTCATTGTAGAGCTGGTCTGATGGATAACGAGGTGGCTTCTGCTCAATTATTTTAATTATTAGTTTTTGCACTTTTATATAAGGGGGTCGAGGTGAACGTAGTTTGTTCCTCCCCATCCTACAATTCCATAGGTAAGCAAAGACTGAACTAAGGAATAGTAGACCATTTTCATGCACTTCTCGTCTATTATTGTTCTCAGCATAATAATGATTCTAACAATTATATTGAAAAAAATATACAATTTAAATAATTTAAAAAATAACCGAACAGCCTCAACCTCATCGTTCTTTTCCATATTTTTTTCTCATTCCTCTTCATTTTCTGCATTTTTCTTTTCTTCGATCTCTCATAATCCATTCCTCCTTAATCAATTCCGTTCTCCAAATGAATCACTGGAGCGAGTCTAACCTCCCACTCAAGTTTCCAGTTGTTTCATTCCCACACAACTATTCTCTCTCTCTCTCTCTCTCTCTCTCTCTCTCCTTCTCTCTTTGTCGCTCTCCCTCTCACACACTCTCTCTCTCTCTCTTTCTCTGTATTGTTCTCTAAAGATTCTTTGTTTCTCTCTCACTCACTCTCTCCCCACCTTTAGCATATTATTCGTTATGAAGATGATGATAGTGACAACGGTTGCGATGATGATGATGATAATGAGAGTTATCATTAGCTGCCTCTTCACCATAATAGTAGACGTCTTCTTCCTTCCACCATGCAGCATATGTATGGTGCGCATGCGCACTGATCCGGTATGTTTAGAGGCAACATCACCATTATAACACATGAATATATGTGTGGCTTTAGTTGGGGATTTTCTCACGGTGCTCTGCCTCAAGGTCATGCTTATGATTGATCCTCATCGCAATCCTTTGCGCTGCTTTGCCACACTTATCATCGACACATGAGTGCTTCTCTTGATATTAAATTGTTAAATTCATATCAAAATGTTATTGAATTGTTATATTATTAAGTTGTGGATCTAAAGTGTTCTCATACGATTCGTTAGTATAGATTGATACTTTGCTAAATTTCCGTTGAATTAATAGATTTTTGATCTGTAAAAACCTATCACTAAATTGTCTAGCCTATTCAACTTGTTTCATGGAGAACTACATCTTTCGAAAATATTTACCTCTGGTTTATTGAATAAAATTGATGAATTTGTTACTATAAAATTGTTGTTAAATGAATATTGTTAAAAAAATAAATTCCCTTCAAACCCCATCAAGCTCACACTATTCGAAAATATTGCCTTTTCTGAATATGAATTTTCCCGGGTTCAACGATCTAATATGCCACTAGTCATGATCATGCATATGACTGTGAAATGGGGCCTTCATAATTATATCCATTCCTCAGTTCTTCGTCTTTCAAAGAAGTACGTTAAAGCAGTAACGATCCCTGATTGGTTGATCATTCATTTTACAAAGTCTGTATGGTCTGTCGATGGATTACATATAGGCCTATTACTGCATCGATGCTACTTGCATGCGATTGGTCAATTGGTAAATCGCAGTTGACGAAGAGAATGGCTTGCATTAATAACATGTTGCCAATTTTTTCCAAGTCAGTTATGCGGATTAGACTCAAACTATTCTGAGTTCATTTAAATGAATAGCTAAATTTTACACATTGGTCACGCTAACTGTAGTGTTCAGTTATTTTCCGAAAAATTTTTGTGAAATTTATAGGATTGTTTTTTTAGTAGAAATAAATTCATTCATTATTCATTGTCTTCGTATTCTTATTGGCGAGTCGGTTCAAATTCTTAATAAACTTGCACACTAAACTCTCATAATAATTATTCTTTATTTCATTCTAGCTTTGCAGCTTCTTTCTTTCGTAAAATTTGAAATGTGAAGAAAAGTCTCCTCCCATAAAGAGATCTAGGCTACGAAAATGTTTATATAGTGAATTGAGTGAAATAGGCCAATGTTCTGTCTGGCAGTAGATATCGAAAACAGAGCTGCATGTGCCCTAGTGAATACGTAAACTCTGGAATCACTCATCTGGCATTTAACCTTGCTACCACTTTATAGACTTTTTCGACTAGGAAACTTTGTAGACTCTGACATACATTGTGTACAGCACAGATAGACATCTCTTTCCTCTCCATCTATAGAACGAGAGTCTACAGAAATGTATTTCAGTTTTACAACTATATAATATCAAGGTTCAGATCGATGTATTATGAAATATTTAGTACAAACTTGAGTTCATGAAATTAAACTCAATTACACAGTGAGATGATCATCAGTCTTACAAGTTACAACATTCATGATTTAGTGAAGTATTTTTATTTTTTTTTTGGGTTTCAACATCTCTAAATTCCTAGTTTATATATAAATGTTTACATGTTTACATGAGTTTGTGGATTTGAGTGAAATTTTCAATATTTTTTTGCAATTGTGAAGGAAGAGTTTTATTTGGATTCATATTTGGAAATTGATCAATCTAATAAATTCAAAATTGTAGTAGATACATTTTTTGGACTGAAATTGTGTACGAATTATCATTTAAGTTACGTAAGTAGCATAACCTTTAGACTGTGTATTCCAAATTAAGGTTTGAAGCAGTTTTGGGCAAATGCCTGTTGTTTTTACCTGAATTGTATTTGCATATGAATAGATAAATAAATAAATAAATTTCAATCTTTTTTTTGCATACACTCAACCAAACAAGATATTCACAAGTAAAGATTTTTACTTTGACAAATTTTGCAAAAATTTCATCAAACTCTTATACTAGTCTAGGTACTGTAATGATAATGCAACCCAGTGGAAAAACATGAGACTATTCTTAAGAAATTGGCGTGGTTTTGTATAGAAAGGTTGAAATGAATAAAACGGAATAGATCATCAAATCTTAATGTAACTATGGTCATAAAACAAGAGATTAGGTTAGTTTGTGATACATTTGTGTGTTTCTTTGTTAGTCTATGATACAAATGCATAGCAATGATAAGTTTATCGAATTCTCTATCCACCATTCCTCCTAGCTCACTGCATTATCATGTCAATAGAGACATTATGCCAATAATTTCTATTGAGCGAAATGCAACAATTTGCTTATCAATGTACCTGACACACAGGCATCATTTGCGTACGCTCTTATCTAACGTGTACTGTACAGTATTGTAAACCAGTCGCAAGTTCGAATAATTATTGAAGGCTTTGAGTAAAGAAGACACCGCTCACCTTGAAATGTCACATGATTTGCTAATTATTGATGACGTATCACTCTCTCACTCAGTCTCTCTTTCTTTCTCTGTCTCTCTTTTCATCATCATACCTTCCGCCTACAAATTCACATGCCAATTTTCACTCAATTCTTCGTTTATTGTCTGTCTTCTATGCGCCAGCTTCTAAAATCTTGCACTTCTTGTCACCTTCAATTTCATAGACTAAGGGGCTTGAAAAACTGTCTTTGAGTTTGTGCTAGAAAATCACTTTCCCCTGTGATTGGAACCCTTCTAAAAAATTAGGTTTTTTCTCTCTTCAGCAGTCTTTTCATTAATAATTATATTCATTATCTTATTAAATCAACACAACATAGAAGTAGAAATGAATAAGTTCTGAAACTTCTCATTTCAATCAATAAATTTTGTGTAACCTGTCAATTTTGAATTAAGATGAGTGATAATAAAAATGAATTAAGTCAAAACCACAAGGGTATGGTTTATTCAAACTCTTTATCGTTTTAATCCTTCTTGCCACATTTGTTTTCATGAAATAATTTTTTTTCACAGATTTTGACTATAACGTTCAATTGAATAAAACTTTCTTTCCGCACTATTCACTAATCACCTATTTGGTTACAATCCAATCTCGAAATTATACTCTCGTTTAATTCCAAAATCATACCTGTTTTAATACATTTTATGGGCTTTCATGTAGTTTAATAATAATATAGAGTGACCTGGCTAGCTCAGATCTTTCTAGCTCAGGTGCCAGAGTTTTCAGGTGGCAACTGATCAATTACAAGGCCTCTGACATGACCTTACAACTGCTTTTTAGGCAGCCGGGACCGATGGCTTAACGTGTCCATCCGAAACACGGATGTAGAGTTTAACTACTCTACATTGAAATTGAATAGTTTGAAGAAACATACGTAATTACGTTTCTATAAAAAAAATGATCAAAGTTTGGAATAAGAATCATAAGACAGTGGAGAGTTTTAAACCACTCGTTTTCTACTAATTTGTTACCGGTCCTTTTTCTGATGTCATGCATTTTTTTTCATACATGAAAAAGAACTGTATGCTATTTTGAGTTCAAATGTATTCATTTTTAATAAATGAATATGTGTTTCTTATAAACAATTCATTTAATTACAAGTATTACAATAATGAAATGAAAAAACAAGAGGTAGTACAACACTAAATTTACTTCTTGCTTGGCTATTTCTTCAGCTTCACTCTTACATCGGAAAGAACAGTTTGTTATTTTCCCTTCAGTGTATTGATCTTCAATAATGTAATGAATATTCTCTTGTATCCTTTTATGGAATCTAACAATGAACATGATGATACACCCCTACCCCTTCTTAAATCTACTATTGATCGGCTCAAGGTCAACATTTATCGTATGTCGTGATTGGATGACCCTTCGACAGCTTCTTCAATTATTCATCTGTTGTTGGCTAAGCCTATTAATCGTTCTTCTCAAAAAATAAACCTGGAGTCCTGTCATTGTAAACACATATACACCTGTCATGATTGCAATGGAATGTTGGTGTATGCATAGTAATGAAGCGTGTTGTTGGATGTGTCATCGTCTATTATGGGATATGATTATATGAAATAGAAATTTATTTGTTGGTTCATGAGCAAGAATATTTAATCTTGATCATCACGGTTTAAATTTGTTCGTAGAGTATTCGTTCCATGAACAATAGTATAGAATAGAATGACTTCTTTTTTTGTTGACGTGGCGAAGTTTGGACAGAAATTTCCACTCTACCACTTAGCCAAGAACCACGAATAAGTAAGTGGTTTGGATTCGACTCCTTGAACAAGAAATTTTAATGTTTTTGCAACTTTTTTACTGGTGAAATTTTTTCTTAAGTAAGCTTATTTCAATTTTTTACTTTAAATAAAATAACAGAATTTGAAGAATGTTTTAAAAGTTGAATAAATTCCCCTAGAATTGATATTCTGCGAAATCATGTATTATGTCATGTCAGATCATGGATGATTAATATCTTGGAGAATGTATCCTCAAAATTTCATGAATTTATTTGATACCAATTCGGTAACCTTCATGGATTTTCTTTCAACTTTGAACACTTAACTTTGACACTTGTTTGACTTTGGTCACTTAATTTTTTATACTTCATACCAAAGTATAAAAAATGGAATAAGCTTTCTTTGAAACATTTTACCAGTAAAAAAGTTGCAAAAGGCCTTGAAATTCACTGTCGAGTCCTTGTTGTATCTCAAAAAATAAAAATTATGAAAAAAGTTTTTCCTTGGAAATTTGTTTCATTTTGGTAACTTGATAATATAAAATTATATAAAGCTTTTTGATTAAAACTGATATAAAATTTTAATACTTTGAAAAATGTCATCAGTGAAAAGTTTTACGCTGTGATCACAGTGATACGCTTCGAGCAAATTTTTTCTAGGTTAGGTTTTTGTATCTCCAATTTTTTCCTTTGCTGCTCTATTTGAGGTTAAATCATTTTTCTATCATTATAATTAGTAATTTTCCAGTGGTTTGTTTATTGTTATTGGTTGTTTATTCTATGTTAGAAGCCTCTCGCTGATAATGAACATGTGTATTTGCCTGGTAAACATGCATGTTCTACCTTTAGTGGCCAGCCTTACTTATGTGCTAGGGTTCGAGTGATACTGCCGCATATCCACTGAAATATTCTTATTTTGTGCTCTATGTCCAGATCACCTTTATTTACTTACTTATTTATTTATCATTCACAATCAACGTAAGGATGAAGAAACAAACTACAGTCCAAAACTTCTTTTTATCCCATTTTCATAAAATAAATTGTCCGAATAAAGGTTATTCGAGGTTTTGAGCCTTTTCAATTCTTTCAAGCTGATGTCACAGCCTGTAATGTGTGTGTCATGTAATAATAATTTCATTCACCTCATAATTAATTGTTTTGTTTTATGGTGCAGGCTGAGGAGTAGCAGTAAGGGGGGAGGATGTCTCACCATAGCGACGACATGATGCTGATAGCATCGTCGGACTCGTTCTGGGAGCCGGGCAACTACAAGCGCACCACCAAACGCATCGAGGATGGCTACAAGTTGTGCAACGACCTCGTCACACTCATCCAGGAGCGAGCCGACATCGAGAAGGCCTACGCCAAGAGCCTCAAGGGCTGGTCCAAGAAGTGGACTGACCTCATAGAAAAAGGTAGGCTAATGAATCAATTAAATAAATATAAACGAATAAATCAATTATAATAGAAACGAATAAATCAATTTTATAAACAAATGAAATGTTTATTGTCAGCCAGCCAAAAAGCTCAAGACGTTGTCAAAAAGTTATGTACATAGTTTGTACATCAAGCACAAACAGTCATTGTTACGTATTGAGATCATATATTAATTCATACATTTCTGAAGAAAAAGTGAATACAGTATTTTAAGACCAAGTACGGGTTGTATCAGATTTCTATCAGAACCACCCGTTAGTTGACTAAATTTCAGTATTCACCAGTGGAGAACAGCACATGAGGACACCTCAAGGATCAAAATTTCAAAAACTTCTAACTCAAAGACCATGTTCTATCAGAACCGTCCGTTAGTTGCACTAAATTTCAGTATTTCCTAGTAGAGAACCGCGCATAGGGATCAACATTCTTAAACACACATAACTTTCAACAAAATGATCGGATCTCCTCGTTCCACAGCTCATTCTTCTCAACTTGTCAACGCGGCTCATAAGAGTGGAAATAAGCTTCTCAGGCCCGGTTGTACAAAAGCCGATTAAACTTTAATAGTGATTAATTTCACGGACACCAATCAGAGAAGCCTTCTTTTCGAAAAGAATGGTTCTCGTGAAATTAATCACGATTAAAATTCAACCGGCTTTTGTACAACCGGGCCTAAGCAGCTAATTTTCACACTTATGAACCGCGTTGTCAAGTTGAGAAGAATGAGATGTAGTACGATGAGATCCGATCATTGTGTCAAAAGTTATAATTGTTCAAGAATGATGATCCTTATGCGCGGTTCTCCACTAGGAAATACTGAAATTTAGTCAACTAACGGGTGGTTGTTGATTTTTCACTTTTTTTCTTGAAATTTTACTCTTTTTTTTGAAACTCAATACAAGATGTTGCTCATTGGAGAAAGAAAGCTCCAAATAATTTAATTTTATTCAACATTTTATTAAGGTATCTAAAAAAGGCCAGAGTGAATTTTTCTGTCCGATGACTTGATTTGGCGGAAATAGCTGTAAGCTGGGAAATGAACAGAAATTACAATGTTTTGGGGGCACTATCATGTGCAATTTCCAGTTAGCACAAGGTAATTTTGCATGAAAAATTGGTTCTCATGTATTCAATAATAATAACAATATATTATTATAAGATCAAAACTACTAGTAGTTCTGTGAACAGTAGACCTCACGCAGTATTCTCATCCACAAGTACCTGATTGAAACTATATACCTTATGGAAATACAGCAATTAATAGACTGACTTCTCCACACATCTGTGTAATCACTTGTCAGCTGATTTATGATGAATAATTCTATAGTCTGATTTTTCCTTTCCTTGCCCTATTACCATAGGTAAGGAAAGTATTGCTTTCCGAAAAAAATTAAGGTACCCCAATTTCTAAATTTCTATACGTTTCAAGGTCCCCTGAGTCCAAAAAAGTGGTTTTTGGGTATTGGTCTGTATGTATGTATGTATGTGTGTGTATGAGTGTATGTGCGTCTGTGTACACGTTATCTCATCTCCCAATTAACGGAATGACTTGAAATTTGGAACTTAAGGTCCTTACACTATAAGGATCCGACACGTACAATTTCGATCAAATGCAATTCAAGATGGCGGCTAAAATGGCGAAAATGTTGTCAAAAACAGGGTTTTCGCGATTTTCTCGAAAACGGCTCCAACGATTTTGATCAAATTCATACCTAAAAAAAGTCATTGATAAGCTCTATCGACTGCCACAAGTCCCATATCTGTAAAAATTTCAGGAGCACCGCCCCATCTATGCAAAGTTTGATTTTAGATTCTCAATTATCAGGCTTCAGATACAATTTAAACAAAAAAATTTTAGTGGAAAAGATCAGCATGAATATCTATACAATTAATGGTCAGTAACATTTTCACCTAAAATTGAAAATAAGCTCAAAATGTGAGAAAATAAGATTATTTAATTGCAAACTGTTGGCAACTGTTGATTCTATTAAATCATTCACTATGAAGAGATAGCAGACTTCTTGTGTCTGCAGCGCTATTGTCCTGTCACCAGCTGGCTTGGATCTTTGAATAGTAGATTTGATATGCGCGGGAACACTAGCGACAGTTGATCAATTTTCATAACGGCAAGGAAAGTTGTGTGAGTGCGCCACACCAGATTTTTACTCTGATATTGGCGTATGAAGGAGGCTCCTTTTTCCGTTTATATTATTCTTGAAATGCAAAATTTTCAAAAACCTTGTATATACGTCGACGCGCAATTAAAAAAGGAACATACCTGTCAAATTTCATGAAAATCTATTACCGCGTTTGACCGTAAATGCGCAACATAAAAACATATGAACATTTAGGCTACACATTCAAACATTAAGAGAAATGCCAAACCGTCGACTTGAATCTTAGACCTCACTTCGCTCGGTCAATTAGAAGATCAAAACTACAATAAATTTTGCAAGCACCAATATATATAGTGACTGGACAATTTTTTTCGTTATTTCATTTCTGAGCTCTACGTAAATTTGTAATTAATTTCCGAAACCACTATTTTATTTCATGTCTGCAACTTGTAGTACTAGAAATTAGAAACGTCTCCTCTGTCGTATTTCTTGAGTATGCAGTTGGATGCATTTAATCCTGGAACCGGCATTCATAAAAAGCTGATTGATCCTTTCTCTCTGGCCTTCAATTATCCAAATAATTGCCTGTGTGTCTCCAATGCCTCCAATTCGTGTAAACGATTCCTTGATTAGTCAGTCAGAAGAAAGTCACTGATGACCAGATCCATAGAAAGCTGGCCTATTAAACTATAGATGAGTCAAAGTATGACTTGTCTGGTGCCAATTACTTAATGTAATATCGTGGCATTTCAACTTGTGCTTCATTACTTGAAAGTTGAGCTAGAGAAGTACGATTTTATAATTATTGTGCCAACTGACTTCTGTAAAGATGGATTTTCACTATAGTTCAGTTAGTAGCAATCTAGTAATATTTCCTTATAAGGGTTGACTCTAGAAATAAATTATACAATGGAGACAAATTTCTTTTTTCCAATTATGCAAATTATTCACAAATAACATAAAAGTTATTGTTGAAAGATCCTAGTACGAATGAAAGGATCTATATTCAACTTGAATTCATTCGAATGAATACATTTCTTCCATTGCTATATTAGTTCTAATTTGAATATTATTATTCAAAGCATATATTATATCATTATTATTTTCCAAAGCCTAGAATATTCTTCATTGATTCATACAATAAGTACATCATCAAAATGATAGGGAGAGAAAAAGTAAGGTAACCTTGTGCTATTCCTCTCCCAAATTTAGATAAGGTTGCACATATTCCGAAATAGGTTGTCTTGTAGTTGCTCACTTTAGTTATTATTATTCTAATTTGAAGCATATTATTCATTGAATGAATACTCTGAATGTTCATTTAAAGACTGCTACTGCTTTTATAAATAAATAAATAGATTTTATTGTCGTAGACCAATATAGGTGATTGACAAAGTCATAAAAGTCATAGTAATACAATTTCAAAATAATAAAGTCAAAGTAAAAGTGTAAAGTTACAAAGTAGAATTACATCAAGTATACTCAATATTGTGTTTTGTATGTTGAATTTTGTGAGTTGTATTATCCATGTATAAATGCATAAATCCATATATAAATAATTTATTATTCCATGACGAGCTTATACATTTTGAAATTTCAGGCAAAAATAAAGAATTTGAATTTATACTTCTGAATATATTATACTGAATGTATTTATAATCCAACATCAATTATTGATATCATCTGTTAAAATCTTGATTCCATTCATAATCCCTGAGATAATCTGTGGAAAACTAATACGACATTCATTCACAAAATGTGTTTATGAATAAAAACCACTAATTATCTCCCATTGATAGATTTATTAGACATCTCATTTTAAAAGCCTATTATTAGCAGTTTATTTTTGAATATTCATGCTCCATCCCGTTAAAATTAACTATTAAATTACAATCTTGGCAGAGTTAATCTTCTAGTTTTTGAGTGTGACACTCCATAAATAAGTTCATCTGAACGATGAATTTGTTTTTACTAGCAGCAATGATTGTAAACGATTATAGTTGTTAGCTGTGGCCATCATATTGATAGCTCCTTGTCTGGACTCGGCTGTGGAATGCATTTGTAGCATATGCATAGTCTGGAATCTGGCGGCCAAATATAGATCAATTCAACGCAGACATTTCTAATCATTGTGTTTATTCCAGTCAATGGACGCATTAACTGTTCAATAATAGCTCTCTGCAAGAAAAATACAACCTGTTATTTATGAGAATACAAGTAGTGATTGTTATCAATACTTGATACTATAGTGAGATTCACGCTATAAAGTCAGTGAAATGATAGGACTACAGGATTGCCAAGTGTGAGGGTTCCACCGCCTTCTAGAGCCAATAGCATGATTCAATTCATCACAGTATATCTGATCGATAATATCAACTGTTGATTCTTTTTAATTATCAATTATATTTCATTCCTCTATCTTCTTTAAATGTATGAATGCAGGGATACTTTCTTTTATTTATAAAATATAATTATAGTATCCTTTGAAATTAATAAAATAATAGAATAAGAATACTATAGCTACTAGTTTCGGTGTTCACACCATCATCAGGTTATCCTATACTATTAAACCAGCAATTTCTGTTTATATGTTTGTATTTCACCGGATCTCGAAAACGGCTCACGATTCTCACGAAATTCAGAACATAGTAGGTTTATAATATAAAAATTCGATTGCTCTAGGTCTCATCCCCTGGGAAAACTCGCTGAAAGACACTAAAAGGATAATTATTATTCATCCTTGGAAAAACAGCTGATAATAATTATTTCGTCGTCTGTTGATGATGGAAGTGAGTGAGTTCATGTGTGTGGGATTGTGTCAAAATTATGACTCAGCTGTTGAACTTTTGTAATCATTCAATCAGGTACTTAGTGCCGGTTGCAAAAAAGCCGGGTTATTTTCAATCATGATTAATTCCAGTAGATCCATCTTTTTGAAATGGTCTTCTCTGATTTGGTTCACGTGAAATTAATCAGGACTAAAATTTAACCGGCTTTTGTGCAACCGGGCCTTTGTGAGGGAAATTTTTGCATTCCTCTGGGAATCAAACTCAATTTACTGTGATTAGATAGAACATTTCTGTATGAACTATAAAATTATTATTTCTTTTTTCGTAATACATGTTTTATGCCTGAGTACTCCAGAGCGAAGCTCGGTCCTCGATATTAAAAATAAATTCCAAATAAACGCTTACTTATCTATCTTATTCATACATATTTTTAAATTTAAATTAGAGTTTATTTCAGTTTAATTAAAGTTTAAATTAAATTTGAATTAAGTTGTTATATTTTAAATAATTATTTTTCTAATTTCAGGTCCAGAATACGGAACATCGGAAGCAGCATGGAAAGGAGCCCTAATTGAATCAGACCGATTATGTGACCTTCATGTGAAGGTCAAGGACAATCTCACCAATGAAGTCATACAGAAAGTGAAGAACTGGCAAAAGGACACCTACCACAAGGTACAATCACCCACCAATCACTACTCTTGACTAAAGACATGTGCTTTAAGTCAGTTCACAAAGCCATATATCCACTAAGGGTCGTTTGCACAGTCAGAGCTTGAACTGAATTTAATTAGTTGTTGGCTTAAACTCAAAATGTAACACATTGTAACAAACGAGACTTGATACGGATTTAATCCAGTTTAAAATGAAATTTAGTTTAAACTGTCACTGTACAAACGGCCCTAAGTGATGGCTAATTCATGTTCTATGAAGTTGTAGTTTCCAAATCAAGGCAGTTCACAAAATCAAGTCCGAAGTCAGTTCAATAAAGTTCAATAATCGAACTTATAATTGAATAATTATTATTCTCAAAAATTGAAGAGACTTGAGATTTTGTCAATATTGCACTTTATTTCTATAAAAATTATTTGCTCACACATCATCAGCTGCACTAAAGCATGATCCTGTAAAATAATAATTTTTTTTGAAATATTGACAAAATCTCATGTCTCTTCAATTATGGAAAAGTTCCACAGCATCAATATTCACTTTACAAACTTTATTCTCAAAAAGTCAAAAGTTGTTAAGTCAGATTCTGTCCTCAATTATTATTGTCAAGTCCAGCATTCAACGCTCTGCGAGGCTTTCTCACTATAGTACATATACTATACGCCATATACTAAACAGGGTGGGTGAAAAGTCCGAGGACAGCTCAATATCTCATACACAAAGGTAATTTGACAAAATGGTGGATCCAAGTTGGCGGACCAGATTTTTAAAGCTATAGTAAAGCAGTATTTGCAATTTGTGTAGGATCCACAATCACACCCACCGACAAATCAGCTTTGTATATGAGATATTGTGCCGTTCTCGGACTTTTCAACCACTCTGTATAATAATCTCCCAGTCATACATATCGATAGATCAATAATAATACAGAGTGCATTGGGGGAAGTATTTTAATTTTAATCAATTTTTGAAAATAGCACTGCAAAATGAAGCAATGCTTGGTAGTAAAGTGTAAATGTGGCTGTCAAATAATTTATGACTCCCTTCAATGGCGGTATTACAATAATTTGTGACGTTACTGGAGCTGACCACCCTCTCAAGTCTTTTTGTCCATACTTAATCTGTAAGCATGATAAACCACCAAGTATACTATGGTCAAGTGGAATACTCAATAGTATTTTGAAGTTTGACACAAGTACTTTCACCTCGAGTTAGTACTTATTATGAAACAGGCCTAAGGTATGCAATGAATACCAAATATAGAGAAGGGATCGGATCACTCTCCTTATGGCCAAACTTTTTGCATTATTTCATTTGTTTTGTATGCATCAACTGTCGTCCCTGTCACGTTTACTTTCTTTCTTCTCTTCTTTTCTATCTTCTCCTTCTTTCATGGCACGTCCTTGTGTGATTAAGGTGGTCAATACATGGTTGCCAACTTGAAATATTGCTCAGGTATTCATTGCATGCCTGGCAACTTAACAAATGACGAAAGTTGACAGGTGATACTGGTTATCTAATGAAGGATGGCTGAAACTTTTGATTAGCTAAATATGTTGTCCAATTTGTAAATTACACTCAGAGTTTACATAATGAAAATATTGTTTATTAGATGGAGTTATGAATTTTGAGTCTTCCCTACCACACAACCTTGACAATACCAGAAACAGTAAAAAGTAGATACAATAAATTAAAAAAATGTATGGGTATAGTCATAGAGAAACAATAGCATAAGTAGATATCCCATGGTATAGGGTGTTTATGTCGTAACTTTTTCTGTTATCTCAAGCCGATAGTCCACGTAGTTATTTCCCATAAAGCTATCTGACGCTGGCAGTCTCTCATATTGTGCCGTTCATACAATCTCAACCGGCCAAAACAGTAAAAATCGACAGTAATCGGCTTGAGATAACAGTAAAAGTTGCGACATAAACGCCCTATACCATGGGATATCTACTTACGCTATTGTTTCTCTATTGTATAACCTAGTTTTCGTATCAATTTTTTCCCCGAGTACGTGTCAGGAAGAGAGGATATACTTATTGTATTTTCCTACAGTTACGTTGAAAAGTGGCCATTGCTGCACTGATTACAGAACGCAAAGAATCACTTTTCCGCTCTAGTGCGGGAAAAATTTTTCTGCACTCCAGATTTGCAACATGGCAACGCAAAATACTTAGTAGGTTATATGGAGCAACAGTGCAGCAAAATCAAAATGAAGTTGGTAACAGTGACTGCTGTGGCTGCTATAGTGAGCAGAGGTGCAACGAAGCACAACGCGCTAATTATCATTCATTATATATTATAACCAAGGACAACGAGGACTTTAGGATTTTAGGATTAAGGTTTTATCAATAATAAAATTACATAGAAAACATTTGATGCATTTCAGGCAATTTACCCATAATTACCCACTTTTCATATTCAATGGTAACTGTAGGAAAAACTTAATGTGAAATACGTGCACAAAGTTCCTCTGCTGCACTCAAGAAACCATTCCGCCCTCGCCTACGGCTCGGGCGTAAACGTTTCTTTCGGTGCAGCAAACTGTCACTTTGCGCACTAGTTGCACAAATAACTATTTCATACTCTGAATTTGATGTAGAATTTGTTTAATTAAATGGTTCTCAACTTGTGTTTCAAGACCCATATTACATTGGGACACCAGGCTGGGACACCAAGTGTCCGAGAGAGTCGCGGGGCATTAGTTCGTAAAGCGTCTATTACGCTAGGTATACCAGCCAGTACGTTGGGCTGGGACACCAGGATTGGAGAGTGAGGTAGCATTTTTTCTCTCACCTGGTGTCTCACTGGTTTTCCAGCTTACTTCAGACAATATGGCCACCTCTGGTGTCCGTCCCACTGGTGACCGAGGCTGGTGTCCCAATGTAGTACGGGACTGAGAGGCTGGGCTATTATTCTTTAAAGCTGCGTACACATATACGCGCCTCCAACCCGCACCGAGCACGCTCCGCCCTCGTACCGCCCTCATTCCTCCATCGCCCCCGCACCCATCATGAACATTACGGAAGATGTTAGATCTTCTCGCGTTCCCCGGTCGAACCACTGTTGCTCCCCGGTCGATCATCAATCGCTCTGCTGGAGTGACGTTCGGTTGCGGAGCAGAGCGAAAGTCTGTACGCACCTTTATAAAGCTTGTAACCTCTCTACATATAATAATAAAGAAATCTTACTTTTTGACATACTTTATAATATGTTCAACGTGTTTTCTACATTCTTCAAAATTACAACTAATTTAGGTGTGTGGTAGAAAATGATATCAATTTGCAATCATAAAAATTATACTCAACAATATTGATTGCTTTCCATGTGTGAATCATTCATTCATCTGTGAAGAGCTCAAAAATATAGATTTTATTTCATTTAAATAGCTTGTTGAAGGTGATTGATAGCTGATCTTTGAACTTCAAATGTGTATCTTATTCTTTTTTACAGTAATTTAAATGTCAGTTTTATCACTCCAGATTTGCAACATGGCAACGCAAAATACTTAGTAGGTTATATGGAGCAACAGTGCAGCAAAATCAAAATGAAGTTGGTAACAGTGACTGCTGTGGCTGCTATAGTGAGCAGAGGTGCAACGAAGCACAACGCGCTAATTATCATTCATTATATATTATAACCAAGGACAACGAGGACTTTAGGATTTTAGGATTAAGGTTTTATCAATAATAAAATTACATAGAAAACATTTGATGCATTTCAGGCAATTTACCCATAATTACCCACTTTTCATATTCAATGGTAACTGTAGGAAAAACTTAATGTGAAATACGTGCACAAAGTTCCTCTGCTGCACTCAAGAAACCATTCCGCCCTCGCCTACGGCTCGGGCGTAAACGTTTCTTTCGGTGCAGCAAACTGTCACTTTGCGCACTAGTTGCACAAATAACTATTTCATACTCTGAATGTGATGTAGAATTTGTTTAATTAAATGGTTTTCAACTTGTGTTTCAAGACCCATATTACATTGGGACACCAGGCTGGGACACCAAGTGTCCGAGAGAGTCGCGGGGCATTAGTTCGTAAAGCGTCTATTACGCTAGGTATACCAGCCAGTACGTTGGGCTGGGGCACCAGGATTGGAGAGTGAGGTAGCGGTTTTCCTCTCACCTGTTGTCTCACTGGTTTTCCAGCTTACTTCAGACAATATGGCCACCTCTGGTGTCTCTGGTGTCCGTCCCACTGGTGACCGAGGCTGGTGTCCCAATGTAGTACGGGACTGAGAGGCTGGGCTATTATTCTTTAAAGCTGCGTACACATATACGCGCCTCCAACCCGCACCGAGCACGCTCCGCCCTCGTACCGCCCTCATTCCTCCATCGCCCCCGCACCCATCATGAACATTACGGAAGATGTTAGATCTTCTCGCGTTCCCCGGTCGAACCACTGTTGCTCCCCGGTCGATCATCAATCGCTCTGCTGGAGTGACGTTCGGTTGCGGAGCAGAGCGAAAGTCTGTACGCACCTTTATAAAGCTTGTAACCTCTCTACATATAATAATAAAGAAATCTTACTTTTTGACATACTTTATAATATGTTCAACGTGTTTTCTACATTCTTCAAAATTACAACTAATTTAGGTGTGTGGTAGAAAATGATATCAATTTGCAATCATAAAAATTATACTCAACAATATTGATTGCTTTCCATGTGTGAATCATTCATTCATCTGTGAAGAGCTCAAAAATATAGATTTTATTTCATTTAAATAGCTTGTTGAAGGTGATTGATAGCTGATCTTTGAACTTCAAATGTGTATCTTATTCTTTTTTACAGTAATTTAAATGTCAGTTTTATCATTCCACATGTATATGGGCTATAAATTGAGCAATTTAATAACTTTTGAATGTGAAGTGATAATGCATCACAACATTGACAATTGAATGAAAGCCAGTTTGTGTAATTGTTGTTCTTTTTTATAGATGTTGAGAAACTTTGTCTTTGATCGGGTAAAAAAATTTGCTCATAATTTACATCTCGCATCAAGCTTTCAGAAATTTTGCCACTGTAATAGAGATTTTAAAATTTTATAAAATGTGCACCATTTATCCAAAAGTAATTAATGGAATTAATTGAAATGAAACATGATGTTTCATACAACGTAGTTCAATAATTCATTTTCATTAGATTTATATCCTTTTTTGTTTAAAGTTCAAGTTTCAAAATATTTTATTTTTAATAAAAATTTATTAATAGATCAATATCATTTTGAATTAATCTTATGAAAATCTCACTACAAAATATGAATTAGCATAGCGAAATAGGCTTTGCACACAACTAATAATATTTAATATACAAATCACCATTTTTTTCGCATGCTGTTTAGAGAATATTTTTTATACTGAAGAATATTCTTCATATTATTCCTTATCAAAAGTTGCCCAAAATAGTTGTGATTGCATCCTCTTGCAATTTGAAATTATTAATTTCATTTATAGCAGACATTAGCATAAACCTGTAGAAGACATTGAAAACTGCTTAAGCATGATACGATTTTAGTACAAAATAGTTTTATTTTCTTAACAACATTTCATCAGAGTTCATTTATTAGCTGCTTTCAAGTCTGTAGCTTATAAACACATCAACGTTTATTATTAGTTTTCTAAATTCCATTACTTGTAGCCCAAATAATATATATGGTACAAAAATATTCATCAATAATATATTCTTCTAGTAGAACTTATCAATTTATATTTACAGTCATATTGATCGATTTTATTCATTAATAGGACTGAATTTATAATTTTCAAAAAAAGATTAATTTTTGCTAATAATGACCAAAGTACCTCTTCATTTTTAGTAAAATAATGAAACTCATACTTATTTTAAAAATAACTTTTCTATTCGTACAGGTCATTAACATTGAGGATCATCATCATGAGATAGCCTATTATCAAAGATTAAAATATGGTATATTGTCACTTGCTGAAGATGCATCTGTTTCCATATTATTTTGTATTAACTATGTTAGATATTAGATAAATTACTCAATTCTACTTCTCATCAATTAGAGGTATTGAATAAAGACAGATATTCCATGAAAATACTAGAAGTAAAAAATTGTTATTTTTTAGTAGAATGGTGTTTGATACTGTCACAATCTATATGATTTTTTTGTTATTGTAAAAAGTTAGTGACAATTTCAACAATTTTTTCAGTTCAATTTTTTTGACGATATAGCAGTCTAGTTTTGTGTAAATAATTATAGAAACTACCACTCACGTAGGGGAGCGCTCTCAAACATGACATCACTATCTTCAATACTCTGTGTTTTCCACAGTATTTTCTAGACTGCTATTTTGTCAGAAACGTGTTTAAAATGATTCTCATCTACCAGCTCGTAATGGAAAGTTAAATTAAGAATATTACTGATAGTACATTACGGATGTCTACCATCAACTTCATCATATAATGAAGTTAATGATAACAAATTACATAAATAAATGAAATTATGATTGGGGATAACAACATACATAGCCCAAAACCGTTCTTCAAAATTTTGATTAAAAAGTATCATATTACCTTTAACACTACTAAGAAAGACAAAAACCTAAAAACCCCAAATAAAACAGAAATCGTTTTCATGTTAGATAAATTATGATCATAGATGTGTATATTATAGGCTATAGGTGTATTATTATCATGGCTTCCATATTATCTCATACCATATAATCTCAGGTGTAAAATCACAAATTATGTAATTAAAAAAAAAATTATGAATGGTGAGAACAACACACATAGCTCAAAACCGTTCTCCCAAATTCTGATAAAAAATGTCGCATATCACCTTCAATACTAAAAAGACTGAATAAATAAAGACTTATAAAACTGAATTTGCTTCCATGTTAGTTAAACAATGACTATGTTATTAGTGGGACTAATATCAACTAATATTAATGGAACTTATTAAGTACTTTTTATTAATTTGTGTATGTTTTGTTTGCAGTCAATGATCGCTATCAAGGAACGAAAGGAAATGGAAGATACATTCAAGAAGGCGCAGAAACCGTGGGGCAAACTACTGCAGAAGGTGAACAAGGCAAAGAGCGATTACCACGCGGCGTGTAAAACGGAAAAATCCGCCTCTAACCAGGAGAGAAACGCCACTGGTGATAGCTCTTTATCTATGGATCAGGTTAGTTTATCTCAGATACCTCTCTGTAGTTCAATTCATTCAAGTTTTCTTCGTATGTAATTCACATTTCATAATTTCTTTTCACTTTGTTTTATTAAGGCTGTGCAAAGGCTAAAGATAAACTTTCTACTGGTGACATTTTTCAAAGTTTCTCCATTTGTATATCATCAAGCTATCAAAATAAAAAAGTTTTCTCAGAAAAACATTTTTTTCCGATCATTGTTTTTTTGAGATCTGAGCACCTAAAGCTCAAATTTTTGGGACAGAACATTTCAAATTCGGTAAGAGATAAATCCATGAGATTCAGAGTATAAATTCTTCATGGTATTTTTGATTTAATAAAACAAAGATGTTTTGAAAATATTAATTTTTGAGAGAGTTATACAATTTACTAAAAAATGACAAAAAGTAACTCAAAAAAAGGTTGATAGGTAAGGTAGGTAGGTAAAATAACTTTATGAAAAATTGATATTTTCAGGAAATTTCTGTTTTATTCAATCATCAATACCATGAAGAATTTTTCCACTGAATCTCATGGATTTATTTTTTACCGAATTTGAAATGTTCTGTCCTAAAAATTTGAACTCATATCTCAAAAATTAATGATCGGAAAAATATGTTTTCCTTTGCACAGCCTTAAGAACTGTTTCTTGAAACTGTATAATAATTATTTCAAACATCCAATTAAAGCTAGCTATATTAATATAAATAAGGGCTCTGCTACTGCAAATACTGACCAAAGAACTAAATAGCAGAAAATTTGATGAATGAAACTTCCTCATTTTTCGACATTTCCATTCATCAAATTTCCTTCTGCTATTTAGTCCTTCGGTCAATATTTGCAGTAGCAGAAGTCCTTAGTTTTATTTATATAGCTTTAATTGGATGTTTGAAATAATAATTATACAGTACTAATATTCCAGCAGTTGGTTAAACTGCAATTTCCAATAAAATCGTCCAACTGTATCTTATTTCTTATTTTTACTCATATTTATCAATAGTTTTAAATAGTCTTATAAATGCACATTCTGAATTAAGATCTCTTGTCATTGTTTTGGGATCAACAATATGTGTGTTTAACAGAGAAGGGAATAAACCCTTTTTGGACTAATTTTTAATCAAAATTCGGGAATGGGATAGTAAGGGCTACGCATGTTTTATCATCTCCAATCATTCTCTGATATTCATCAGAGAATGACATGTGTGTGTATGTAATTGATGAATAAATTAATAAATTAAGTATTTTAATAGGGCTACTTGAAAATGGCATGAGTGCTCGAAACTATTTGTGTTTGTGTAAAATATTATGAAAAGGTACTAGTATTTGTTGAATGTTATAGATGTTGTTTCCCATGACGAAACACTTGATTATAAGTCAGTTGAAATTACGACATTATTTGTTTCAAAGTTTTTGTCACAAATGCACATGAATTTGAAGGCTTGGCCATACAGAGATTAATCTGAGCGGCGTTAGGTATCTATATCATAGATATCTATATCTATATTATCCTAATGATCGCAGTCTGAGGCCAGGCCCTAAAATAGCTTCTTGATCTTTTATATTTTTCCACTTTTCTTCTGATAATATTATGTTTGGAAGAGAACACAGGCATTGCCCAAAAACTGTTCTTCTTCCGAATTTTGATAAATTAATTGTTTTGGTCTATAAAGATTGGGTTGTTTATTTATTTACTTTATTTATTTTGGGTTGTTTATATTTAAATATTTACGTCCAATTTTTCCACCAAAAATATGGGAACTGGAGATTTTGAATTTAGTAGTATGAAATACTGAATTGAAATTTAATATTCTATAAAAAATTCTCAGCAACCTTGGAAAAATGAGCTATTTTCGAAACCAAAGTACACAAGTGAAGTGTAGATTAAATGAAGCCAAAAATACACAAACTTACTCACTGTTATAAACATAGGAAGTTTGTGTATTTTTTCTGGCTTCAAATGTTTTGAAACAAAGGTACCTATGTTTCTGGCGTACCAAAATAAGAATTTCTTGGATAATAATGGAGTTATTATATGTATATTATGAGTTAGCATCACAAAGTTTGTTACTCACAATCATATTTATAGTATCAATTATATTCGCTATTAATCAATTGTAACTAAGGAAAATATTAAGTTTACTTTATTTTTATTACTACTTGTATCAATACTATCTTCTTTTTTCGTTTCTTCTTTCAGAGGGCGGCCTTGGTGAGATAAGTTGTAGAATTTCAACTTTTCTAAAAAAATGTCTGACTAAATTTTTTTCTAAAGCCTGACTAACCTATATTTCACCTGGCACTAATTTCACTTATTTCCTTGTATTGTAACCAAGTTTTCAGCATTTTCAATAACCTTGTGTAATATTCCCTTTTCCACAATAATTATAAATTATGTAGATGAACAGTGATGAGATATAAATAACATTAATGTTTCAAATTCAACCAATGCTGACACTTGAAAGGGAATTCCACTATAGCCATGTGTGTTGTCAGCCCTATAGAAAAATCATAGCTTACCTTTCTTCTAATTTGTATACAATGTTGTCCTTATCTGGAACCTTTGATGTGTGTATTTATTGCGTTGTGCCCCTGTTTTCTCTACAGCTTTATACTGTTCTACTCCATAACAGCTTTTCTAGTACAGTATCTCCACTAAATTATTCAATTTCCCCAAATACTTCAATCTTCAATAGTATATTAAAGCACAATATCCTGGTTTAATGTTGCTTTTATAGTTATTTTCTCTTGTTTTGTCTGTATAACGCTTTAAAGATATGGATTCCTAGGTTCCATATAATATATATTTGAAGGTACAATATTTTTGAAGGTGTCTCAACCACCGACAGTATTTATTACATTTACTAGGAACTAGTTCCAGTTGTTGAGATGAACAACTCTTGTTTGATCTCTTGTGATATCACAAGAGACTGAAACTACTGAAACTATTCCCTCATTTTTTATTTAATCTATTTAATTCAATAAATAAATAATGGTTTTGTGACAGCTTCAAGTCTGTTTTTCAAATATTTTAAAATATACAGAACCTTTACTACTACATAATTGACCAATTATAAAAAAATGAAACTACAACACAATCTTATTTATCAAGCGAAATCCAACTTGTTTAAGAACCTCCAACCATACCACTGTAACTATTTTATGCTTAATCATATTATGTGTAAATTCACCGTCAAAAATGATAATTATCCAGTAATTCCATATCACAAATTAGTACATTAGAACTATTTAGATCCTTTCTTGAAAATTTGGGGTTATCTTGGTTCTATTCAAGTGAATCAATCAATTTCTTAGAGCAGTTGAACAATAACAAGTCTTCTTATGTGTCATTTGTAAGAAAATGTGTTGTTTATAAAAGTTTGTTTAAAACACTGAATGAGGAAACAGACTATTGTGTAGTTGAAAGGAAACTGTCTATCATCTAGTTTAAAGGGAACATTGTCGGACTCAACTAAGAAATTTTATCTTTGCATAAATGTTTTTTTCCATAGTCTGTATAACATCATGTGCAATTTTCAATTATTCCATAATCCTATGTTGGTTAAAATTAGAGCTATCGTGATGAACCTCTTACCTTCATTAAATTCATTGAAAGGAACTTATCAGTGGTAAATTCTTTTTTATTGTTAATTCACATGAATACAGTAAACAATCAACTACTATGAATCATAGATTGAGTTTTATAGGCTTTCATTTTATGACAGACTGGCACACTGTTAAACGAGAGGATGAGGGCACTTGGAGCATCTATTAAAATGGAAAATAAATAGTAGTAGACAGATTACTACATAAATAACCAGTTTTTTGTTTTATTTCGTTATTCATTCAAAAAAGTGTTGTATCAATTAAAATCAGGCAATAAAATTCTTAATTATCTCTCTGTAATATAACAATAAATGTTTGTATTCCATCTCAATTCCATCTCTTGTTTTATCAGTATAACGCTTGAAAGATATGGATTCCTAGGTTCCATATAATATATATTTGAAGGTACAATATTTTTGAAGGTGTCTCAACTACCGACAGTATTTATTACATTTACTACGAACTAGTTTTTTTTGGTTAAGATAAACAACTCTTGTTTGATCTATTGTGACATCACAAGAGACTGAAACTACTAAAACTATTCCCTCATTTTTTATTTAATTCAATATAGTTATTTGTGCAACTAGTGCGCAAAGTGCCAGTTTGCTGCACCGAAAGAAACGACGGCTCGGCGGAATGGTTTCTTGAGTGCAGCAGAGGAACTTTGCGCACGTATTTCACATTAAGTTTTTCCTACAGTTACTATTGAATATGAAAAGTGGGTAATTATGGGTAAAATTGCCTGAAATGCATCAAATGTTTTTCTGTGTAATTTTATTATTGATAAAACCTTAATCCTAAAATCCTAAAGTCCTCGTTGTCCTTGGTTATAATATATAATGAATAATAATTAGCGCGTTGTGCTTCGTTGCACCTCTGCTCACTATAGCAGCCACAGCAGTCACTGTTACCAACTTAATTTTGATTTTGCTGCATTGTTGCGCCATATAACCTACTAAGTATTTTGCGTTGCCATGTTGCAAATCTGGAGTGCAGAAAAATTTTTGCCGCACTAGAGCGGAAAAGTGATTCTTTGCGTTCTGTAATCAGTGCAGCAATGGCCACTTTTCAACGTAACTGTAGGAAAAATAAATAATGGTTTTGTGACAGCTTTAAGTCTGTTTTTCAAACATTTTAAAATATACAGAACCTTTACTACTACATAATTGACCAATTTCATGTCTACTTTTGCTATCGACTATTTATAGTATACTGTAGTACATAGATACACATTTCACTCAATCATAGATTGAGTTTTATAGGCTTTCATTTTATGACAGACTGGCACACTGTTAAACGAGAGGATGAGGGCACTTGGAGCATCTATTAAAATGGAAAATAAATAGTAGTAGACAGATTACTACATAAATAACCAGTTTTTTGTTTTATTTCGTTATTCATTCAAAAAAGTGTTGTATCAATTAAAATCAGGCAATAAAATTCTTAATTATCTCTCTGTAATATAACAATAAATGTTTGTATTCCATCTCAATTGTTATAACAATAAATGTTTGTATTCCATCTCAATTGTTATAACAATAAATGTTTGTATTCCATCTCAATTCCATCTCTTGTTTTATCAGTATAACGCTTGAAAGATATGGATTCCTAGGTTCCATATAATATATATTTGAAGGTACAATATTTTTGAAGGTGTCTCAACCACCGACAGTATTTATTACATTTACTACGAACTAGTTTTTTTGGTTAAGATAAACAACTCTTGTTTGATCTCTTGTGACATCACAAGAGACTGAAACTACTAAAACTATTCCCTCATTTTTTATTTAATTCAATAAATAAATAATGGTTTTGTGACAGCTTTAAGTCTGTTTTTCAAACATTTTAAAATATACAGAACCTTTACTACTACATAATTGACCAATCTCAATTTCATGTCTACTTTTGCTATCGACTATTTATAGTATACTGTAGTACATAGATACACATTTCACTCAATTTTACATTTTCTAATTACTCATGTTGTATTTTTAGGTGAAAAAAATGCAGGACCGTGTACAGAAAACGAAAGAAGATGTACAGCGCGCTAAAGAGAAATACGAATTGGCGCTTCAGGAGTTGAACAGTTACAATCCAAAATACATGGAGGACATGACAGTAGTATTCAACAAGTGCCAAGAAATGGAAACACAGAGGTTGCAGTTCTTCAAAGAAGTTCTATTCAGCATACACAAGTGTTTAAACATTTCACAAGATCCACTGTGAGTACAGTTATTTGAATATTTCACCTGATATGTGATATCAATTACAATTTTAAGATTCAAATCAAATCAATCTTTTGTTAAGTTAGATTGTGGTAATTCGTAACTTTTCCTGAATTTGATTGTAAACGTTACATATGAGTTGCTGTTTTCCCTGCCTTAATTTGAGTTGTTTATAATTTATAACATGTGAGTAGACGAGTTTGTGAGTTATTTAAAGTATTGTTGCAAGAGCTAATTAATGTTAGTTCATTTCAAAACTATTAGTACTTGAAATATTCTTATTTCAACACATAGTAATAACATATTATATTGTTGTAGGATTTTTTGCAATTATCTTCATTGTTGAATTCAAGTAGAAGAGTTTTCAATCAATCAATCAATTTTTATTCCAATCAACACAATACAATATACATTAAATAAATCAAAACACAAAAAATCACAGTCAAAAATAAATTTCCAATGAAATACAAAAACAGGCTTCATGGCGGGGTGTGCTGAAAAGAAAGAAAGGAGGAAAAATATTTAGCCAACTATGGTTTCCCATGTAATAGGCAGGTAGAGGGTATAAAAGTAAGGAATAAAGGGGTGAATAGGAGAAGAAAAAGGGAAGTATTGGAGAAGATAGTAGGAAAAAAGAGAAAACAATGTACAAAAATTGTAAGCGAGTCCACTTTCAACAAATGTATCTAAAAGAAATGGCCTTGCAAACAGTAGTTTGAGCAGAAATCTCGAGATTCATACGTCGATATGGAAGAAAAAGTTACTGTATGTCCAGGTTTTTATTTCGAGTTTAGTTTTTCTACTAATCTTAGAGTCTATGAAAAAGTGGTCCGGGATAAGGTTTATTATTTTAGTGCCTATATAGATCAACTGTTTCCTTAAACATTCAATATTGGTGTGATATGTGACATATCTATTCGCAGTGGGCCTTAAATGATAATTATTTACAATTGAATTTAAAGTGCGAGGAAAAATGGATTTTTATTTTATCAAGTATTCAATTACGGGTTTAATATATAATTGTTGTATTGCCATTACCTTAAAGGAGAAAGAAAGTTTGAATTGACTAGCTGAAAGTATCTGGAAAAGGTTAGACTGTATCAGTAACTCATCAATGAGGATATCTTGCAAAACATTTTAATAATCATTAGTCTATAGTTTAAATTTTTTCCTACACTATTTTAGAAATTATAATTAAACTACGTCCAGGCTATGTCTAGGCTAGCAACACTTTCTAATATGTAAGTATCGTCTTTTTAATTATATTTCTGAACATTTTCTCACTGTTTTTATAGGCTTCCACAAATCTACGAAGAATTCTACCATACAGTGAACAACGCCGACCACGAAAAGGATTTGAAATGGTGGTCGAATAATCACGGAGTAAATATGGCAATGAACTGGCCCCAATTTGAGGTATTTCATACAAACTTTTTTCATTTCTTCTTTGCTACTCTTTTCAATATTGTTTGCTTTTCAATTAATATTTTTGATTGAGTAGTAGTTCTTGTTAGTTTTAGTTGAAATATATATTCTAGGCCACAAATTTTGTTTCTTTGTTCAAATAACGTAAAGATTTCAAATAAATTTCCAATTCAAGATTTTCTGAAATGCTGATGATTGAATGATATTATTGCAATAAATTATAGTATTTATAACAATAATACTACTGTTTTAGTACACCTAATCTTTTACTTCCATAATTTCACTTGTTTGTAAATAAATAAATGGATAAGTTTCAAATCAAATATTGAAACACATATTTCAATTTAAATATTCGCTCAAAGTAGGCCAAACTATACAAAATAATTCACATAATATATATATACATTATAGTCTTTATAAACATTCCATTATAAAATTATTCTTGTATAATAAAATATCCTTATATGAAGGATTCCGTTATTTCATCTTATATGACGTGGTGTGTAATGTATCAACTGTTCAACTATATTAAATAATAACTTGACATAGATTATTATGTTCAGACTTTTATAATAATATTATTGAGATTTCATTATTATAAACACTTTCATCCATTTTTCTTGACAGTTGGAAAGTTTGTGTCAATTTAAAAGAAATTCAGGATTTTTCTCATTGCATCTTACATGCTCACCATGCATTGATATCCATACATAAAAAGTTTTTTCGAAGTCTATACTTTTCATACCATCCACAAACAATTGCACTTCAATCTATCATAAACTTCAGAAACAAAATAATTTCTTAGCATTTTGGAATGTGAGCATGCTTTACTCACATGTGAGTGTGCATAAATGCTTGACGTGTTGTTCGTGTTATTCATATTTATATTTAGAATTTCTATTATATTTTTCTGTGCTTCTATGTTATATCCCAATCCCGTTACAGATAGTCTCTACTTTTTATTCATTTATAAATTCCCTTATTAAGTGTTTACATGTGTACAAACGTTCTACTTTCAATTCAGAGAAAATTTGAAATTAATTGACATTGAATATTCATTATTGCAGATAAGTCTCATATACGTTATATCTGCACTCTATAAATATATTGGACGAATAATGTCTTGCTTTGTAAATTAAATGTTCATAATTCAACGTATTATATGTTCTACCTTATGCTTAAAACGCATTGTTCTAAAAATTTGCTGAGTCGAAGCGCTATAAAATCATTGCGGCCTATGCGTTCTATTTGAATTTAAGTTTAGTTCTCCTGAAATTGCAAAAACTGCGAATTCTTGCAGTAAGCAGTAGAGATTTTATGTGTTATCTTAATTCTGTTATTTCAGTTGTATTCATTCTAACAAGTGTGTTGTCTTTCTTGATGTTTCCATGGCTAACAATACGGGGCCAAATTTAACCAATTGTTATTTTTTTTTAATGGATGAATGCTTATAATCTATTAAACCATTACTTGATTCCTAACTGTTCTTCTGTGACGTAGGCTATATTTGAAAAATCAATTTCATCAAACTAATATTGTTGGGAAGATGAGCAATTTTTCATGAAACCTAATACTTTACCAGGCTTTCAATCGAGAAAAGCAAGATAATAAATCAATCGACTCGACTTGTGATGAATTTTCCATGTACAATGAAGCCTTATCACAGACCTCTCCCATTTCAATTTGTTTAATCAGTCAATTACTATTACATTTATTTTCCACCCATATCGAAGCTGTTACTTCACTTCCCTAGGTTTTTGCAATAATATACTATTATTTTTTTGTCTATCTCATTTTATAAATCAATCAGTAGGAGTTAGCATGAGCTCTATTTCCTACATGTCTATGCTACTTTTCGTTTTTTCTATTCACTGTTATATTTTTTTATACCATGTTAATGCTATTATTTATAAGTCATTCTATTCATTTATTCAGTAGGAGATAATCCGATTATAATGTAAAATATCTTCACTATTTAGAATCAGTTACTTTTTAAATATTGTTGTTTTCTGCCGTTTGTATCTCAGGCATCAGTCAGTAGAAGTTAGCATGAGATCTATTTTCCCCATGTACGGTTCATGACCTACTTAATCTTTTACTTTTACACGTGTTTGAAATGTTATGCTCTTATTTTCCCCGCAATTTTTATCCAATTTTATAAATCAACCAGTAGTGCATTTGCTGATACCGTACCCATATGTGTTCTGTATTTCTCTCTCCTTTTCTATTTTTCTATACCCCATGACTGTGTGTTGTGTCTCTCTCCTTTTCGTTGTGTTGCAATTTTCTGTTGTTTTGTGCGATGTTGCAATTTATTTGCATGATTGGCTGTGTTTTGTTGCTGCTGCTGTCCAGGACTACACCGAAGAGTTTCGGGACATAGCCAAAGGAAAGTCCAAGGACTCAATCCCGGCCGGAAGTATCACACTCATTAATCAGCGGCCTGTCGGCGAGGACTTGCATGTAAATAACTTGATTTTTTTCATCTTTCGTTCGAGCATGGCACTTTTTTGTAGATTTTATCATTTATTTAATGTGTTTGAGATACTTGATACTATGAGAAAACGTATGTATTCTAAACGTATGTAGGTATATGAAAATGTAGGAACATAAAAATGTAGATATTCTTGGTACTTATATCGATGTTCTATAATCCGTGAATCGATAAGTTTTATTTCTCGTTCCAGAATGATCTTTCTTGTGAATTTTATAATTATCATGTGTTTGAAACACTTCAAATTACAGTATAAGGAAATGTAGGTATTCTTATATCGTATCTGTACGTATATCGTCGAGGTACTACAATTCGTAATTTAATTAGTTTTATTTTTCGTATGAGAATGGCCCTGTTTTATATATTTTATCATTTTTATTTGTTTGAGACACTTGAAATCATAAGAAAATGTAGGTATACTGATGTACTTATATCGTCGAGGTTCTATAATTCGTAAATATAATTTTCAACTTATGATTTTTCCATTATTAAAATTAAAGCAATGTTACTTTAGGTTATAAAAAACAGGTTAGTCCAATGCCTATTCTTTACTATTCTAGTAGACGTTATAGTTATTGGAGGCAAGTTATTGGAAGAATGTAATTTGAACCGTGTGGACACTTACTTGAACCTATTAAACGAACCTTCAACGCTATTATTAAAATTTTGCATAGATTTATAAACAAAGCTAAATTAATTCTAAAAACGTAAATTTTATATTTATTAGTTTGAGTACAAAAACATTCTTTACGCTTAGATGGTTTAGGTATATGCTTCAAATTCACGCTTAAATGGCAAAAAGCTTCATGTAGCTTTATTGAAATTGTGATTACATTCATTTCCTCAAATCAACCCACCCAGCTACTTTAATTCAAGTTTTATGTTGCTCTTATCCTTGGCAATAGCTTTCTCAATAATTATATGCATCGAAGCTTCAAATTAATTTTTAAACTGTACCATTAAATTTTTACCAACTGTGTTCATATATGTCCTGGATTTCTTCCCAAGTTCTGGACAAGCTTTTTCCAACGGTAATGTTGGTAATAGGCAATTCGTGAAATAATGTGATTAAAATTTTAAAATAACATTCATCCCATCTAAATATTTAAGATTTAACATGACATACAGTTGGAACGAAAATAATGTTATTTTCACCTTAATTTCATTTTTATATTATTTTTACCATTTTAATGTGCATAAAACTAGACCAAACACTTTAAAGAATTGAATTCATTATTACATGTTCTTTACGTACGGTATCTTCTGGGGCTACTCAATATTTTCAAACTAATCAACTAGTTTCCTTTCATTTATCTTGTATGAACATAACATGTTTCATGTGTCATGTCTCATTAGGACAAGCGTAAAAAATTACAAAAATGGTTTACTAGTTGATTTCAACTTGTCTTAAATTATAATACCGTATGTTGATAAGTGGTTAACAGAGCTATTTTTGTATGATCATAAAAATACAAATAAAAAAGTGTAGGCCTACTAGTTGATTCGTTTCAAAATAGAATATTAATATCATATTAATTTATTATTATTCTCTATATTTATTTAATATTGGATACTGATAATTTTATCATCTACTAATGATGCCGATGATTATTATTATCATCATCTGTATAAGGTCTGTTCGCACTACGCTCCGCTACGCTGAAATTCGTCTTCGGAAGACGTAGCCGTCCTTTCTCCCATTATTGAAAGCTACGCTACGCTGATATTAACGCTGATTTACCTTTCAATGTTCGGAGATAGAACGGCTACGTCTTTCGAAGACATATTTCAGCGTAGCGTAATGCAATGTGAAGAGACATTAAGATTGGATTGATAGACTAATTTCAAATCATAATTGATTTTAACTGATTGATTCCCCCACATGATCAAGAGTCCAAATGTGGAAATATATTTCGTTAATTTTTGTTTTGTAACAATTGATTATGTAATTCGCTTTTGTGAAAATAAATTCAATTAAAGTTGTTTGAAAACTTGTCTCTTGGTTAAACTATTTATTTATTTAAATATTGATAGATACAATATCATTCTCAACTTTATTTATTAACAAATAGTTGACAAGTTGATGATATATCTGATTTTAACTTGTTTTGACTTGTACGTTAATAACTGGTTGACAGAGTGTTTTTCAATTGGATATCGCGTTTTTTTTTTCAAGGAATTTCCACCGACCAATCACAAGACTGCATCGAAGAAGCCGCAGATGTCGCACCCTCGAGTGATCTCGACGAATGGCGTCGACGCAGCCGACACGCAAAAGCAGCCCAACAACAAATCGTCGCCCGAAAACAACGGACCTTCTGCTACTATCACGTGAGCTATAATCATCAAGAATTCAACTAAACCTTCAAAATTGTCATGTTATTAGATATATCATTAGGCTCGTACTGGAATTTGTCTGTGAGCCTTTCTATGTGTGTATCAAATAAATGAATAAAATTGACTTCAATTATATTTCAACTTGAATAACGTCAATCAATTCTATTACAGAGAATTATTACTAGCGCCCCTTTTATTTTCTTTAGCCGCTTTTACACCAGAGTTGCCAACTTGGGGCACAGCCACACTGAAAGCGGAGCGGAGCGTGGCGTGGCGTGGTCAGAGCGTTCATGATACAAACAGGAAGCGTCTGAGCGTCAAGCGTCTAGAAAATGGCGGTCTCCAAGTTTGCACGGACACTACTTTGTGAAAACAATTACTTAAAGTATTGGATTTTAGCTAAGCCTGCTAGGATTGATTGATTGATTGATTGAGTACTTTATTCATGTAGATTACAATAATTTATAATGGCTTATACACTTATATACAATAGCTCACAATACAGCAAAATTATAGATGATTTTAAATAATATAGACTAAGAAAATTATTATTGAACTGTATATGATATGAAAAAAGCAATTTGTGATAACTAATAGGACAGAGTGGACAGATAGGACAGAGTGGGTTGATGAAATTAACTTGAATCGTAGTCTATTTGGTCAATATCACATCTGTTTAATGTTTTAAGAAAGCATGAGTCCCGATTTTGTGAGTAGCCCCACAGCCTACTATAGATAAAGTAAGCCATGGTAGTCCACATGCGAATGTCAACTTCAACCTTTTATTTTGACGAGAGTGAAGCCAGGTTTAGAAAAACAAGTCACTAATTGCAGGAATCCAATATCTGCTGATGAAAGACTTGAAATTAAAAATTAATTACAAAGATTGAAAGTTTGTGTTTCTTCGATGGTTCTAAAATTGTTTAAAATAACTCAATATTTTTGTTACAAATGGTAATTAAGTGGAATATTTTTAATAAATTCACTAACTGAAGCCATCTAAATTAAAAATTTATAGTTTTCATGTTTATTTTTGGACTAAAATTTTATAGAAATTGTACACGTGGAATTCTAACCTTATCTTGGACTTTGTCACCTATAAATTTGGAAGAAAAATAGCACAAAGACTACCTTATTATTTTATCTTCCAATGTTATTACATAAGTGTCATTTTTATTGTAAATAAATAACACTAAGGTAACCATATTTCATAGAAATTTGAATGAAATGGATTAGAATAGCCTTACTTTTGATTTCAAAGTGCATTAGATGAATGCTCTCTCTTGAATAATCAAATAATACACATTACAGGGGAATTTGGGCAAACATTGAATTTAATATACTAGTGTACTAGAAAATGTAGTAGAACAAGTGCATTATTATGTACAAGAAAATACTACTAGTATGTACATTAGTAGCACTTTGACGCTCCGCTGGTAGACGCTTCAAAAACAAACCAGCTTGTTCCAAAGATTGACGCCACGCTCCGCTCTGCGAGTAGACGCTAGCAGTGTGTTTTAGCTCATTACTTAACATGATATTGTTCACGACGCTCCTTGACGCAACGCTCCGCTTCCAGTGTGGTTGTACCCTTCGTTTTCAACGAAAAATACCATACTATTAAAATACTATTTGTAGACAACATTTTGTTGACAACTTTGATGTAAACGCTTTAGAGACACAACTAGTTTTAAGTATTTATCAAGTGTCAAAAGAATGACTATTTTTAAGTGAATAAACTAGTGTCTCAAAGAAAACAAAAATGATACTAGTAATTCTTTGTAATGAAAATTTAAAATAGTTCTATTGAGATAAATACAATTACTTGAGATTCTTTTGTGAATCCGGCAGCACGATTAAAGGCATTTCATGAAGGCGTGTTTTTCTAGTTTGTAAAACTATGTGTATATACATCCTATGAAATGTACTGAACTGCTTTCACAGTAAATGATGATAACAAAAGAATAATTTTACTATCGAATAAGCTGTTCCAAGTGTATAGAAAACAATGACAATTATTATGAATTAGTCAATAGAATAGTGAGATTGTTGTAATATTTTGTAACAAGAATCGTGAGGAAACTAATTTTTGTGTGCCAACATTCTGGCAAACTTGATAGATCTGCCAAGCTATGCAGTACATTTACATTTCATATTGTTTGGCAAACATGGTGTTTGCACAAAAATATTTTGTAGGCCGATCAGTTATTGTTTTTCATGAAATGTCTGCACTGCTGAGAAGAAAGAGAATAATACCATTAGTTACTATGAAAGTTTTCACTTATTTTCTGTGGGACTATTCACAAATTGGCTGACTAGTGTGTACACTCCCATAAGAAGAACAATGGTGTTATTCTCTTTTCCTACAGTTACGTTGAAAAGTGGCCATTGCTGCACTGATTACAGAACGCAAAGAATCACTTTTCCGCTCTAGTGCGGGAAAAATTTTTCTGCACTCCAGATTTGCAACATGGCAACGCAAAATACTTAGTAGGTTATATGGAGCAACAGTGCAGCAAAATCAAAATGAAGTTGGTAACAGTGACTGCTGTGGCTGCTATAGTGAGCAGAGGTGCAACCAAGCACAACGCGCTAATTATTATTCATTATATATTATAACCAAGGACAACGAGGACTTTAGGATTTTAGGATTAAGGTTTTTATCAATAATAAAAATACACAGAAAAACATTTGATGGATTTCAGGCAATTTTACCCATAATTACCCACTTTTCATATTCAATGGTAACTGTAGGAAAAACTTAATGTGAAATACGTGCGCAAAGTTCCTCTGCTGCACTCAAGAAACCATTCCGCCCTCGCCTACGGCTCGGGCGTAAACGTTTCTTTTCGGTGCAGCAAACTGTCACTTTGCGCACTAGTTGCACAAATAACTATTCTGCTCAGGAGTGATGACATGTATTGGAAAACAATAATTTGTCGGTCTACAAAGTATTTTTGTGCAAACACCATGTTTGCCAAACAATATGGAATGTAAATGTACTGCATAGCTTAACAACCCTATCAAGTTTGCCAGAATGTTTGCATACAAAGTTCTCTCACCACTTCTGTTACAAAATATTGCAACAATCTTCCTATTTTATTGAAAACTAGCTTACACGGTGAACTTCGTGCCGCCAAAAAGTCAATGTATCTCATGTCACACTTGACTTTATTTGGAGAGTCATGAAATTTATCTGACAGTCAATATTTTTATTTACATCTCAATAGGGACTTCCTATGTGCTTAAAACTACCGTTTTAATACCAGTAAACAATTTTATCACAGAGTGACGTGTTTATTACAGCTGGTAAGTTCATATGTTAAATCATATTATCACAACATGATCTTGAATCATGATGATCTTCCCGTTCTACGTTAGCCGCTCGGCCGACAATTTCAAAAACATAGGTCTGTAAAATAGATTGATATATAATTATTATTAGCCCCCCTATTAAAATTTCTGGTCAGAAACCATCCCCAATATTCACACAACATATTCCCAAAGTTTCATGCCTTTCTGTCAAGTAGTTTTCGAGTCTATAGGGAACAAACAAACACACAAACAGACATTCATTTTTATTATAGAGATTGATAATAATTATTGCCATCCATCCAATGCATACCTCTTAGAACGACTTGTTCAAAGATAAAATCGTTGATGGTAATCATCATAATCATTAACATCATTATAATTTTTTTCGGTTCCTAGATCCAGAACTCTTGGAAATTACAACTCCCCTCTTAATAGGATGCAATTTATATCATTTTGTCTGGGCACCTAGATGTCTTCTGGTTTTCTAGCGCTAAATTTCGGAAAGCGTTATACAGTATGATAATCTTGTCTGAACATTGATCTGATCAACTAAACTGATGGTGTTTTAGCGTGGACGAGCATATGGGTCCCAAACCATAGTCGTTCAGTGATAAATTGTTATTTTATTTTATTGATAATATATTATTTGAATTTTTGTTTATTAACAATTATTATATTCTTTAATTTGTATGAGTTTTTGAATTTTCCAAATCCTTGTATTTTTCATTTTTGCATATTTCAGAAGTATTTGAATTCTTTGTATTTCTCATTTTTAGTTACTTTTTTGTTATTTGTATTATTTCTTTCTGCATAAGTTATTACATTCGTATTTGTACTTTTTTTTTGTAAAGGAGACATACTTGGGAAACCCGTTGTCTCCATTGTGAATTAATCAATAATCATTGGTTTTCTGATCAGCAGAGTAGAAAGTCATTGTAGAGCAGGGGAGTATTCACACATTAGTGATCTGTCATTCTGCCAATCACTCTTGCAAAATTTCACATGTTGTGTGAATACTCTTGAAAGTATCTACTTCTACCGTAGAGGAAAGATAGCATAGAAAGGCTTATCGGCTATATAGACTATATCAGCTTATAGACTATATCACTTATCGGCTTCACATAACTGTGAAATTTGTGAAAGCATAAGTTAAAGGATAGCATTTATTATGCTATCTTTTCTCTATCTACTGAGCAGAGATTATATCAGATGGGATAAGAGATGTGAAGCTCAGTTGTAATGAGTGTTTGTTTGTAGGAATGGGAATGGGAACAGTCCTGGTCGAGGGGGCGGAGAGGTGAATCCGTTCGAGGAGGAGGAGTGGGACGAGGAGGGGGAGGGGGATCCACTGGTGGACAACGGGGAACCGGGTGTGCCCGTGCGGGCGCTATACGACTATGAGGGCGCAGAGTCCGACGAACTTAGCTTCAAACAAGGTCAGTCAACCGTCACATTCACCTTAAAAAGTCACTGCAAATTATACGTTCACAGTGTTGCTGATTACCACCCTTTTACCACCGCCTTTTGTATTAGATAGGTCAAGTCTGTGGAAATTATAGGACTACAGAGTTACCAATTCTCTGTTACCACCGCCTTCTGTAGTAGATAGGTTATAGAGTCAATGGATATTATAGGACTACAGAGTTACCGATTCTCGGTTATCACCACCTTCTATAGTAGATAGGTTATAAAGTCAGTGGGAATTAAAGTACGGTAATAAGGAGTTAAAAATGTTATAAAGTCAGTGGAAATTATAGGACCACAGTGTTGCCGATTCTCTGCTATCATCGCTTTCTATAGTAGATAGGTTATAAAGTCAGTTGTAGGACCAAAGTGTTGCCGATTCTCTGTTACCACCGCCTTTTGTATTAGATAGGTCAAGTCTGTGGAAATTATAGGACTACAGAATTGCCAATTCTATGTTATCTCTGCTTCCTGCAGTATATAAGTGCGATTAAAGTATTTATAAAATAGAATTATAGTACCCTTTAAAATTAATAAAATAATAAAACATGAATACAAATTTTAAAATTTAAACTATAATTATATTTTATAAATACAAGAAAGTAGCCCTGAGTTTGAAAAACAGTTTACAGTTTGAAAAAATGGAACTGCGATTAAAGTAATTACGATATGTAATATTAATTCTTGCTTTTTGTGAATAATAATCAACTCTCTCAAATAAATTCTATTCTTCAAGAAGTGTTCCTCGGCGTTCTAGAGTAGGTAGCATTATTCAAGTCATCGCGGTATATCTGATGTAACATGTAATATTAATTGTTGGCTCTTGTTAATTATGATCGATAATTATATTCTATTCATCAAGAAAATATTTTTTCTCATGATTTAATAATCAAATTTCCTTAATTGAGATGCCATATTTTGGTAGTTCATTACATTCCTTCGTAGCCAACATACGATTTGACAACAGTGCTGAGGTAGAAAAGGATAGAACTATCTGCTTTGTCTAATGACAGTCAAGGATTGCAAACTAATGTTAATATGTTGCTGACCATTGAATAATCAATAAACAATGTATCTCTGAATCATTAAATGAATCTCAGTTTATGTCAAGGTTAAATTTCGAGGACCTTTCTAAATTTTGGGGTCAAGTTTCAAATTCAAGGTTATAAGTCTAAATGTGATTCTAAAGGTCATCTTTCTGAAGACTCAATTTACAAAGTTCTTCTGGGGCGGAGTCCCTTCAAAATATCCCTCAGACCCCCTGGAACAATTCGTACTGGAACCTATATTGTTACAATAAAAGCACTGCTTATAGATAGAAGTGAAGTAAAATTCACTTTAAACTGCATTGATGTTATTCATGAGGATTACTGACAATATAAAGTAAATCTCGCTAGAGAAAGACTCCAGAAATCGTTGTATAAATTATTATTTTCCGACTGAAATAAATTTAAATCGTTAACTATTTTCGGCCCGTTTTCTAGGACACTTATTCGATCTAATAGATCAGTAAATCTATAGATGTAATGGTCCATTAGTTTAAATTAATTACCTAGTGTTTTAGAAACCGCGCCTAAAATTGTGTGATGTGTTTGTTTGTGGATAGATAAATAAATTTACGTTTTCGTTTGTCAAGGTATTCGTTGGACATAAAAATCTATTTGGCTAGCAGTATAGTGAACCATTTTTTTGATCCCGATTTGGTTTAACAAAAATTCGAGTGCTTTATCTGCTTTTTAACGTCGAGCGGTTAGCTCTAGGGACAAACTAATTCCGCTAGATCGATCCAGCTGTACTATTCACTTGCTGCCCGAGCATAGCAGGCGTAAAACCGTGTTTTAAAGGTACACATACCAGCGGCTATTATTGTGTCTATGAAATAAGTTTAAGCATCAACTTTATTCATCAAGAACAGCGCTACAAGTTGCTATGAATTTGAAGTCTATAGAACAAACATTGAATGTGGAAAAGGAGTTTTAAATGCATAAAATTTAATTTTCTTCAGATTTTCAGAAACAAAGTTGACGTAATTTTTGCTATATTGAAGAGGAGACTTGCATATTTTTCTCAAATTTTTCTGACCAGTAGTTTTTGTAGGGTATGTGTACCATCTGCCTCAAAAAAGTGACTTTTGAAGCCCTATTGTTAGCTAACAGAAACTGATAAAAATATTTCAATTGCATAGATTATGTCCTAAGAACATGTCCACTAGATTAAAGAAAGGAAAAAACATTTTTTGAAAAAAAAATATTGAATGCACAATCTTAACTTTGTACTTTCATTTCTATTTTTGTTTTTTGTAGGTGAAGAATTTGAGAAGCTTGAAGACGAAGACGAACAAGGATGGTGTAAGGGTAGAAAAGGAGGGCGAGTCGGTCTCTATCCGGCCAACTACGTTGAACCGGTTGCTTGAGACCAGTTGACCGCCGTTAGCTAATCAACCGTTAACTCAACTATCCAAAACATAGGAACAGAATTAATCTATACAGAGATCGATAGTGTGTTATATACATAAATCTAGTGATATGAGATCGGACAGCGGACGTGTGTGTTTGGTGCGAGAATCTTTCTAGAACATTCTAGAATCTAGAACATTCTAAAATCTAGAACATTTTCGATCGGATTGAAGACCAACACCAGCTCAATAACAACTACTATACTGTAATTAATATTCTTTGTAAATTGGTTAAGTATTTAAATAAGTGCGAGGTTGTAATAATTTTAGGTCTTTGAAAAGGCTTAGACAAAAAATTTGTTGGTGTATTAAGAAACAATTGAGACAGTAAGAACAATTAATTTTGAACTTGTTGGAAGAAATGAATACACGAAATTTCATCGTCATTTACAAACGAAACATAAAAAGCAGTTCTTCCTTTGTTACAATATTTATTTTATTCATTTATGCATCACATATTTGTTAATATTAATTGTGTGGCTGTCAGTTTGTTTGAAGGATAATACGAATAAAATGGCGTCAATTTATCCAGAGGAATGTTGTTTTTCTTGTTTATTTTATTTTTGTTGATAGAATTATTATTGTTCTGTTTAATTATATCCAAATAAAATGATTTAGGTTATTATTGTACTTACATGAATTTGTACATGTTAAAATGTGTATTTTATGAATTGATTTATCGAAGAGGAACTTAACAAGCGATTATTTTATTTTCATTCCTTATATTTATGTTTCATATTGTATGATAAGCATTGTATTGTGCTAATGTGTAATGTTGAAATAATGTGGCTACTAAGAAATAGTGGCAATTTGTGCTAACATCCGATAAATAAATTGAAATTGCTGCAACGTATTCAAGTTGTACCTAGTGCCAAAAATCAACAATATTCTACTAGCAGTGTATTATATATTTGAACCGAAATTTATTTATTGATATTGAATTACTGGAATTGAACCTGAACAAAGTAATGTAGTTAATAACTGAATACGGTATCACAGCATTTTCAATTTATTTGCTAACAGGTATAGTTAAGAGGCATATTCGTGAAAGCTTGAACTTTAAATTGATAGTTATCAAAGTAATAAAATGATACGAAACTATATTAAAATCAAATAATGTCAACATATTATAGAACGATAAGATTGTCTTATTGTAAATTTTATTATTTATCAATTACAGCTTTATTTTTGTTTTTGTTATTGTTTTTATTCAAGGTACTTGATCTTTTTGTCATTTTTCCTTAGAAATTATTATACATTTTATCTGAATGCTTGAAAATTTTTCAATATACTGGTAATTAAATTCCAAAACCTAAACATTTTGAAATCATTATGTGAAACTATATCGAATCTGGTTGTCCCATTACTATTTCCTTATTAAAAGTGATTTTTCACAATGTTATTCATGATTGTCTTTTCTTTTGATTTGTTTCTACTTGAATATAATATAGTGCCGGTTGCAGTTACACAAAAGCATGTTGAATTTTAATAATGGTTAAATCCCTTGAGAACCAATCAGAAAAGACGTTTATAAAAGATTGGTTCTCGTGGTATTTAATCACGGTTAAAATTTAACAGACTTTTGTGGAACCGGGCTTTGGCCTACAAGGGAAGCTAAATTTTAGCCCTAAAATTATGATGGGTACTCTCAAGGTGACTGTATAATATTTTATTGATTGATTATCTACAACTATTGCAACCTTGAAACTGCATATATTCAAAAAACAAGGAAAAAGTCAACTAAGACAGTGGGTGAATGCAATGTCTCATATCGTAGGATATGTTCGTGTCACAGAGAAAACAACATTGTTTCCCTCTTCTTTGATCGTGAGTAAATGTGCATTTATATTTGATATCCTGTCGAATTTCGCTAAACCGGAGTTGATTGCAGCAAAGTAAATCTGTTCCATATCTTGTGAATATCCTGTTTTTCCCTAAACTCGCATTATTTTTCTTATAAGAAGATGTTTTTAAATCAATTGTGCGTGAGGATTTTAACTTGATACTCCTGTTCCCCTCTCGGTTACAAAACCTAGTTTTTTGGCAAGTTTGATAGAATCAGTTTTCAATGAAGAGTCAGAGCGGGTTGAAAGAATAGAGAAAATGATGCTTTCACTTCTTATTCCATTCACTTGTACCGTACGTATTGAAATAATTAAGTAAATTGATAAATTCTAGATTTATCATTATACAAGCAAAATGTAAAGAAATAATATGCAATTTTTCCTTATATGTCAAAACACCGCCATTGAAATAAAAGCCTATGGCTGACATAGTTTGAACAATTAGCTGACCATCACATATTGGAAAATATTAATCAATAGCATTGAAATGAATATGCATGTGAAATTCTCTCATTCATGAGTTTTTGATGAAATCAGCATTATTTGATTTTCAAAGACAGTAGTGTGTGCCAGCTACTAGTGAATATGCTAAAAAGTAACTCCAGTAGGTTGACATCCCCAATTGACATAAAAACAAACTTTCCAGTGAATCAGTAAAAGATTGAATGGATCATATAATACTAGTAGTTCTGTGAACAGTAGACCTCGCGCGGTTATAACGACGACACAAACCATAAGCACATCCACACTGATACACTCTAACTATTTATTTGATCAGATCATGCTTACACAAGATTTAATTATCATATAACGCTTTCCGGAATTTAGCGCGAGAAAACCAGAAGACATCTATAGTGAGGTCCACGTTATAATGACAGTATTTGATCAACTTTGGTTTTGCTATCCTTGTCTATCATTCGACAAAGCCGGTTTTACTATCCTTTTCTAGGTCCACAACGATGTCAATTATGTTTTTGACGGTGTAGAAATATAATTAATGCAGAGAATCGGTATCGCTATTCTTCTATCTTTATCCACTGCCATTATAACGTGGACCACACTATAGGCGCCCAGACGAGCAGTTATAAGTTCTTTGCATCCTATTCAATAGTGCATAAAAATTGCATTCAATGTGGCATGCAATTTATAGTCTACACAGCTGTTAATTTTTTACCAAGTTACATTGAGATATTGAATTGCATGCGTCATAGCATGCAATTTATAGTCAACTCGACAGCTGATTTATGATGAATAATTCTATAGTCTGATTTTTACTCTAATATCGACGTATGAAGGAGGCTCCTTTTTCCTTTTATATTATCCTTGAAATGCAAAATTTCCAAAAACCTTGTATATACGTCGACGCGCAATTTAAAAAGGAACATACCTGTCAAATTTCATGGAAATCTATTACCGCGTTTCGCCATAAATGCGCAACATTTAAACATTAAGAGAAATACCAAACCGTTGACTAATACATGATATTCTAGAATTTTTGGACCCTATTATCTCACCAGTTGTCTCGCCGCCAAAAGTAATAATGTTCAGCATGTGTGTCACATTACAAAACAAAATTATCAAAAACACTACAGAATCATTCTGGGAGGTTGCAACTGGTTGAGTTTTTAGCCAATTTGTGATATTTTGAGAATTACAGTTTTCTTTATTTTTTCGCATGGTAAAATGCGACCACAGGCAGGCGGCACTGCTCTGCTTATTAGGACACTCATATCAGGAACGTGAGAACGTTGGAAAATATGTGGAAACTTCGTCATAAATACAGACGCAAATCATACCGGTAGCTACTATAAAATCTGTGATTGTCATCAGAAAAAAATACTTTTTCTGTGCTTCTACTTGTTGCTCCACTCTATAAGATTGTGATGCTACCACAATGGTAAGCAATGAAATTAGTCCAGGCAATCAATGCTCAAAAAAAGGTATAGAGGGAAATGTTTGGGAGACAATTTTTGACCCCACAGTTCTGTTAAGGGTAGTTAGGAGGTAAACATATCAAAAGTCTCCACCCCTACCCGCTGTGCTATGTGGGTGGGGGTGGTTTAAAGGTACCATTTTTGTTTTTTTCGCATATAACTCGAAAACTATGTACCCTGAGAACTCGACTGTCATATAACAAATTAAAGCTTACATAATTTTCTACAATATTTATTAAAAACCTTTTTCTATATCTCCTATACCGTAGTTTCCAAGATATCCGCTCTTAAAGGTTTGACATTTTTGAAAAAAAACACGTTTGCCACTATTTTTTTTCTATTTGCTCTTATAAATTTTCAAAAATCGATGGGAAAACCCATGTTGATTATGAGATTACAGAGCATTAAACTCTCTTCAATTTGATGTATAATTTCACGCTTTAACGAATTCCCCTACACCTTTTGCAGCAGCTTTAGTGTTGAGTGTGAAATCTCTATTTTTGAACAATAGACCAATTGACAAAGGAATTTAGAGGGAATGTTTTAAACAAAATTTTTGACTTTGCAGCTTTGTTGAGACTAAATAGGCAAAAATCTCATGAACATTTTTTTCAAATTTTGGAAAGTCATTACAAATTTTGATTTTACCGCTTTACAGGCTGGCTGAGAAAGAACATAAAGACGATTGGCATTATTGATGGAGAATGTTACTTATTTTTATGACTTGAAATGATAAATGAGAAGAATTTTTTATCATTGCAATGCATCAATCAACTTATCTTAATAAAATGTTTTTAATAAGTTTTAACAGCAATGCTTTGATATTAACCAACCACCAACTCTAGATCTAGAAGGCAGTAGCTTTGAGCGTGACTGAGCGTTTGGAATTTGGATCTTGAGAGTTTGGTAGGCATTTTGGAAATACAATTACTTGGAAAAAAATATAAATAAATAATGGTGAGTAAACTATTTGATTTGATCAATATGACGAATACTTATAATCCTCTATTCATTGTTCGATTATCAATGAAGTTGAAAATATTTAGTGTTTTTCATGGTTTTGTATTTCTAACCTAAAAGCATAGTGAGTCGGCAACATAAACCCTCTTTTATTTTTAGCCTGTTGATAAATAAAATTTAAAAACTGATTTAAAAAAAAATGTATTATAATATTATTATCATTCTTCATATTTAATTTTGAAAATTTGAAGACCTCAATTGAAAAATGATGATATTTTATGTTTAAGATGACAGGTGTTACAATTCATCATTTCCCAGAGAAACTCTTATTGTTTGTCATCTTTAAGAAAGATTTATCAACTATAAAAATAATTTTATATGCATAGTAATTGAACTGAACATAGATGCCCCATATATTGAAGCTAATTTAAATTAGATGGCAGTTTCTTCTGAGGCAGGACATTTCTTTGTAGGCCTACGTATATGAACTCAATTTAATTTTTGTAAATGCAATCAATAAAAATACACTTATAACACAAAGTTTATCAAGATGGAACTAAAAAGATAAGGAAAAAATAACACAAAAAAATTTCTTTAAACCACTTGACTGGAGGTTGGAGACGTTCTGTGGCCGTCTCTTATACATTTTAAGGCTTGAATGGGGTAGCTCCTAATTGCTATGCGATCACAAAAGTTTTGAGTATGGCTATTTGATATCAGTGTTTTTTTTCTGCAAGGAAAGAGTTTTTAGTTGACTGTGCCGAACGTTGTCCCAGTTGTAATACAAACGCAATAGAAGATCTTGAACATATTTTTTTATCTTGCCCGGTTTCTGAGAGTTCTAGACGTCGATTCATTATGAAATATTTACCGTACAAAATTTAGTTCAAAATCAAGATAAAATAATTAAATTGTCAAATTTCTCAGCAGAAAAGAATCGTAATGTTTATATTTATTTGAAAAACGTTCTATTTATCAGATCCATGATAATGGACATTTATAACTTGTATCAAGATCAAATACAGATAATTTTTTTAAGTATAATCTTGAATATAGTTACGATAATGATGAAAATCTCTACTGAAATTGTTATGTTTTGTCTGAATGAGTTCTCTGCCACTATATTTTATAATTATAAATCAATATATTCTTTATGAACGTGTTCGTTGTAGAGTTTGATTACTGGTCAGAATAAATCATCATTAGCTAAAGTTTAATTCTTTCTAGTCATGCATAATTCTGCTAGTCATTCCTTACTGGTTTTCTGATTATTTACTATATTGTTTTTGTTAATTATTGTTATTAAGTTACCTACATTGTATCTTGTTGAGTAATATTGTCAATAATGTCATATTATATATAGGCTATTTTTTTTTTAATGTTATATTGTTTCCAAATGCTGATACCTGGATAGTAACTCTATTTGTATGAAATATGTTCAATAACAAATAGAAAAAAAATTTAATTAATATTTTTTTTTAAATTAATTTGATTTAATTAAAAATTAAAATTTTGATTGATTTTATTTGATTGATATCAGTGCGCCTTCTGGTGTGCTGATGCAATTGAACTCTCCTCATACCTGTGGAGTTTCCTCTTCAGCTACAGCAATGAACTGTAGATGTATTGGCTAAAGACTGTGTCAGCACTTGCTTTCTTTAAAAGATTGGTAGACATGGTTTAAGGCAAGGTACACCACTTATTAAAAGTAGAACTATTTTCTGCAGCCGGGGAATCCTTTCACATACTCGCACGTGGCCCCAGATCACATATATAATCATCAATACCATAATTGATGTGACTATGGAAGAGGCCGTGATAGGCTGTTAGTAGGTACCTGGTGGGTACTTGCATCTTCAGCTTTCACAGCAGACATGTCACCCATTGAGGGTCGATTGCAAACCATACGTACAGTCTGCTCCCATGACAAAAGATTTCAATACAAATCCAAGGAGCTTGACGTCTCGTCCGCCAAAACTCGTCCTGACCTCCTCTTTCAATATAATATATAGATTAAATTGCTGTCATCCGCGGCATATATACCAAAGACCCATTTGATTTAGGAAATTATATCATTAAGTAACAATGCTAATGTTCTAAAGTTAATCTGGCTATTAAGCCCGGCCCAGACGCTCAAGTTAAGCTTCAGTCTTTTGCTCAAGCAAAAGTTGGAGCATGTAAGTCGTTGCGTTTGGACGGTAAAACGGATGGGTCTTCAAGCTTAAGTCGTCAAACTTGAAATGTGTCGGCCGGGAATCTTTTTCCATCAAACCGTCCGTCTTTTGCCTATCCACCAAAACCTAAATCGTGTCAAAAAGGAGATAGAGAAATTGTGATTCCAGATTCGTATTCAGTCCCCTCAAATTAATAAAATGCCTCTCGAGTACTTGAAAATGAGCAAGTTTTTTTTAATATCGATTGTATATAACGCCATTTAACCCTTTTTTCTTTCTTGATTCTCTCAGAATTTGATGTTGATATTATGATTTACTATCATGATATATTAAGATAGGGCATACTTCATCCTACAGAAAATTCTTAGATCAAGGCCTTTAAGCTGGAGCAGTAAAATTAAAATTTATAGGACAGAGCTGCGACCAGTGGTGATGTATGTTTGTGAAACATGGGTATTGAAAAGTTGTGATAAGATGCTGTTGAATCGATAGGAGAGGAAAATCCTAAGAAGAATTTATGGGCCAGAGCTAGAGGCTGATAGGTGGCGACTCAGAAAAAATGATGAGCTCTATAATCTGTATGGGCAACTGAGCATTGTTACTGAAATTAGAAGAGCAAGAATTCGTTGGTTGAGCCATGTGGAACGTATGCCGGAAACCCGTACAGCACGTATGTCTCTGTATCAGCAACCAGGGGGACAAAGAAAACGAGGCCGACCACGCAAGAGATGGTTGGACGACGTGGAGGCAGACCTTCAATCCTTGGGCGTGAGAAGGTGGAGACAGCGAGCACAGGACACATATTCATGGAAAAGGCTTGTGGAGGAGGCCAAGGCTCTTCAAGGGCCGTAGAGTCAATGAGTAGTAGTAGTATTAAGATGTATTATATTGTTGATAAGAATACTATCTACAAAATTTCAATCCATTTACAATCACTGTGTCTCGAGATATGACATGTAAACAAAGCCATATAGCGATTAACAGTAATATTTTTGTCATTATGTTAAATATAGCATTATCCAGTTGAATCAGCGAAAAAATACGATATAATTATTACTCATCTACCGGATATATGTCAACCGTATACAATTCAGACTCAATGAACCATATCAAGCCCAATTTCCATCGGTCATTGCCAGAAGTCAAACATCATTGTCAAGGAGATGACAGGCATACCAACCATGAAATTATGAAAATCATTTCACTCAATACCCTTGTATTGTATAAGTACAATACCCTTGGCTTGTTGCCAATGTTTAATTATATGACATGCGCAGGACATACAGTAACTAGCCTTCTTCACTTGGTTTATATTGCAGATTGCAATATTCATTAACTTCTCGATGAGTGAGTGTATACTGAGCTGTCAAGTGTAAACTCTACCTTTCTTCCTATTTTTACACACAAAACAAGAGTGGCCAAGAGTACTAGCTCTTCCATAGTTGATGACGAACTGAGCTTGAAAATAGGAAAACGGCCGACATAAGACGGACGCGTGTGGACGCAATTTTACATCAGTCTTTTGCTTGAACCAAACGATCCGTCTTTTGCTTGAGCAAAAGACTGATGGTAAACTAGAGCGTCTGGACCGGGCTTTAGTGTACCTAAGGAAAACTATCAACTACCTTACTTTGGGGCTATCTTACGAAACTTGTATGTTTGTTTCCAGTTCAGAAACCAGTACGACAGTGACGTGACGGTATGGAGTCCGCAGGGGCGTCTTCACCAAGTGGAGTACGCCATGGAGGCTGTGAAACTGGGATCCGCCACCGTGGCGTTGAAGAGCAAAACGCATGCGCTGATTCTGGCATTGAAGCGAGCCACATCTGAGCTGTCTGCGCATCAGAAGAAGATGATTCTCATTGACACTCACATGGGAGTTACTATTTCTGGGCTCACCGCCGATGCTAGAGTGCTCAGGTTAGGTTTTTTAGGTTGAATTTAAATTTATTTCAACATGCCTAACACTTCACAATCAATCCATAAGCTATATTTTAAGGATCTGTTGTATAAAGTTCTCTCTGTTCCCTCACAAATTTAATTAAGTCTAGAGTCTCAAGATGTCTTCAAATCCTAAGCAAAATTGCTTAGTTTATTTTTAATTTACATTCTAATATTAATGATACAATCAATCTATAATTTAAATAACTACAAATCTCTTGCAAGCTAAGAAATTCTGTCTGTTATCTTACAAATCTTAATGAAGACTAGATCCTAGAGATTGCTTCAGATTCAAAGCTCAAGTGCTAATGTCATTCATAAAAATAAACAAAAGAAAAAAGATATACCCAACAATAGACTCTCCAAGACAAACAATATTCATCTTCATCTGAGCCTCAACCTTTTCAATAAAATACACACCAGTTACATACCAGGGACGGTATGTCCCTCTTTAAAAAATGTATGTGTTTAAACGGCTAGCGCCACATAGCTAGAAGTAAAATAAGTTATAGTCCGAGAGTATTTTAAATCTGAAGAGGGTAAACCGATTCCCCCTTCCACAGTTTGTAGCATGGACAGAGTAGTGGGGAGGAGTGAGCATGCTGTGGAACAATTGGATACTGATACAAAAGTAGGGAGAATGCTGTAAGGTAGTGGGAGTGATTATTAGTGAAGGAAAGAGCTTCGGGCCTTTCTGGCTTCTAGAGAGAATCGTGTAAAAAGTAATAACTCTCGGACTATAGTGGATGTTTGGCAGAAAGTAACAGTTGAATCTGGTACAGCGAGCTCTATCCCCTGATAAATCTATTAATTGGTCTACCTACGTTTTCTCTAAAGCAGGGGTTTCGTTTGTGCGTAAATGCCGTCGTCGACCACGACAGGCAATCTCAGATTGGGTAGATTTCAGTCTGTCTTCATAACCTAAAAGATTTTGTTCAATTACGTTTTAATGGGGCAGGTTGAGCTTATACTTTTCAATGGCAATATGTGGATATTATTAGAAATGTTTAATTCTTTAATAATAAAGACTAATAATGAAAAGTTATTTGATCAGCTGTTTTAGCACACTTGAAATTTGGACAATATGAATGTACGCATTCATGTACAATATACATTGTATGTCTTGAATAAAGAGATTGATTGATTAAATGTCAACAATGCTTGTCGTCTTCGACTGCGGAAGTTTACGCACAAACGAAAATGCACCTTTAGGTTGTGCATTCTACCTAAATCGATAGTCAATTGCTATCAATGTACAGTACAGAACTGTAGATTGAGCATGTAATATTTTCTGATCTTAATTCATGTTTTTTGTTGTGAATTACAGTCGTTGGATGCGATCGGAGTGCCTGAATCACAAGTATGCCTACAACGACTGTATGCCTGTTTCAAGGCTGATCGCCATGCTAGGCAATAAGATGCAGCTCTGCACACAGCGCTATAACCGACGTCCGTATGGCGTGGGACTTCTCATTGCTGGATATGATGTGAGCAACATAATCATGCAACTCTTCAAACTCTGTTATCCTTGTTAAACTCAAATATTCATTTATTTGCCAATGAAAAAAGGCTTAGCCCTTTCCATTTCATTTCAAAATTTTGTTGGACAATAGAATGAATGAAAAAGTCTTTATTCTCAAAAAGAAACATGTTACAAATATTTGAAATGCTAATCAAACAATGGGTGATGTGAATAAAAATAAGTAATTACTTTTACTTGGTGTTTTTCAAGTAAATACTAGACATTAGGTGAATAAAACATCAGTATTTAGTACTCCTTTTGCAAGTTCAGTATTTACTGGGCTTGACAAGTATTTTCTGATAACTACACAAGTTTACTGATATTTCCTGAGTAATTACTGAAACTAGGTGAATAAACTCTACTATTTACTGAAGTTTATAAGTAAATACTGACGTTTCCTTAAGGCTGCCCCGGACCAGACTTAAACAACAGTACTTATTACTTTTTTCGTTATGGCAGCCTTCATGAATGTTCACGTCGCAAAAAAATACTCAATGAGACGCAGAATCAGCCCTTGTAGGTATAAAGAACTTCTTTGATTTGAAAAATAATCTGTTGATTTCCTGTGCACAACATTCCTACCAGAATCCAATGAGAGAAGAGGAGCGGCATTATCACCAAAACAAAAAGTGAAAATTTTTCTTTGTTACCTATCTTATCCAGGGTATCTATCAGGAGTTGTTGGTGCATACTTCGGAATACATAGATCAACAGTTAGCAAAACATTCAAATTTGTCTTGGACAAGATCAACGACAAAATTGTCTGACTGGATCACATTTCAAACTAACGACCAACTACATACAGCGAAACAAAAATGGATTACAAGATTCATGATGCCGTGTGTAATTGGTGCAGTCGATTGTACTCACATAGAAATTGAAAAACCAATTCAATTTGGAGATTTTTACATAAATCGTAAATTAAAATAAAAAATGAATGATAAATGGGTAAGTCATCAGTTCCCTAAGGGTACGCAATGTAAGCATAGCAGGGTCCAGGGGTCCTCCCCCGAAAAATGGTACCTCACAAAACTAAGGTTTTACATGATTTTGTAAGCCTTAAGGGGGAGTTTTAATCGTCATAGTCCTGCTATGCCACTTACGTACATGAGAACTGGAATATATGGCTTATGTCATCACCAAGACAATTTTCGACAGGGAAAATTTAGAAACGTTCAGTAATTACTGAAGAATAAAGAGAAGAAATACTTTTTACTTTAAGTTCATTAAACTTGACTACACAAGAGTACTTATCCCTAAAAGTATTTACTTATAAGTAAAAGTTAAAGGTTATTCACCTACTTTCCAGTAAATACTAAACTTGTAGAGTATTTACTCTACTCAACCAGTATTTACTGATCAGTAATAAGTACAGTTTATTCACATTAGCCAATAATTTTATAGAATAGTACTCCTCACCTAGAAACGAGTCAATAGGTCAAAGAAAAGTTATGTATCATTAGCAATATTAAATACAGATTAGTGAGATTTATTTTATAAAGTAGTCATCACCTGATTAACATTGGATTGTTATCCTTGTCAGACATTTATTTATTCAATCATGTACAATCATACTTTACTACATTACTCCTCAGCTCTACAGGTCTTTACAATCCTTGGCCTCCCTCACATAGCCTCTCCATCTGTCTCGATCCTCGGCCTGCCTCCTCCAGTTCGCGTCCTTAGATCGCGTTCCACATCATTCGTCCACCTATTTCTTGGTCGATATTTTCTTCTTCTGTTATATATTTTCTCCTTATTTATACATTTCACCACTCTTCCATCTCCCATTCTCAACATATGCCCCATCCATCTTATTCTGCCAGCTTTTATCGACCGCACATTGTCTTCATTGTTTAAGAACTCCTCAATTTCAAAAATTTTCTTCCTCTCCTCAGACCATTCTCAAAAACAGGGCCCAAGATACTTCTCACAACCTTTCTTTCAAAAACTCTCAGTCTTTGCATATCTCCAGCAGTAAGCACCCATGTTTCCGATCCGTAACACACCACAGGCTTTACCAATGCTTTGTATTGTACAATCATACTTATATTATGAAAAGGCACAACAGGATGATGGCTTAAACTGTCCCATTTCAAATGCGTACTACAGTTGAAATTAAAATGTAGGTTATGCCACTTATTTGACTAAGCAGATTTCTAGCTTCTTTTTGTAACACGGCATCAATTCCTAATCAATCATGGACTTTGAAGAAATTTAATGAACTACCAACATATCTCAATTATGAACAAATAACACATGAGTTTCTTTTTCCAAAGAGAAAAGTGCAATTTTAGAAAGTAGTTGGGGAAACAAATATTTATCAACTTCAGTTAACAGCAGATATATATCATTCAAAGATATACAGGGTGTTATTCTACATCTTTCTCTTCGAAATTGAATTTTCTACAAGTTCTGTAGAAAAATATTTTGTGTTTATGGTTCATTTAACATAGTAAATCTACTTCAAACCTTAAAGGAACTTGTTTTTCGGGTCCAAGTTTCGCGTATTTCGTCACATATCTTGAAAATTACTGAAGCTGCAGGTCTGGAAACGGTTTTATCCAATTTTTCAGGTCATTTTACATAAAGTACGCTAAATTGTACATCTTAATTAACAGCCAACAAATACCCGTAGGGCTTCGTTTCGGAAGGGGGAACTGAAATCTTCCACCCTGTATTACTTGGTAACCAAGCATTTTCGGACCTATGTTAATTAGAACTTTTTTCTTCTCTTGATGAGAGGAATCACGCCCTGACGTATGGACACCTTTTTTCAGAACACCCTGTATACAGTATTGGGTTAAACATGTAATTAATAAGAACCTCTTCTTCCTTTTCCCCTCTTTTCCTCCTCCGCCTCCTCCTCCCCTTCCTTTTCCTCATCATCCTCCCCCTCCTCTTCCTCCTCCTCCTCCTCCTCCTCCTCCTCCTCATCCTTTTGCTTTTTCGTTTTCTTGTCACTTTTCCCATCCTACTCCCTATTCACCAACTTCAGTTATATCTAACTTTGTCTAAATTGATTTGCATCTAGGACCAAGGACCGCACATCTTCCAGACGTGTCCGTCGGCCAACTACCACGAGTGCCGAGCGATGGCGGTCGGAGCGAGGTCGCAGAGTGCCCGCACCTACCTCGAGCGACACTTGGACGAGTTTGCCGACTGCTCGGCCGAGGAACTGCTCAAGCATGGGCTGAGAGCACTCAGGGACACCTTGCCCAACGAGCTTGAGCTCAACACTAAGGTAAGCTCAACACATTCTTTATAGAACAGGATTATTTTTTTATTTGTTTGGACAGTAATATCCAATCTAACACTTAACCATGTCGTTTGCAAAAAATAAAATACAAAATATACAGAGATAATAAAGAAATTGAACAAAAAAATTACAATAAAATAGAAGTCATATTTTATATCATATTAGTCTATTTTTAGTCTAATTTATATCATAAAATAGAAGTCTGCAAATATAAGTGTTTTTCAATTAACTAAATCACTTTACTTCTGACAGAGAAGGCAACAAATATTTGAATGAATGGATAGACGGGTTACTGAATAAAATGAATGACTCAGATTAGTAAGAATTGGAATCACAGATGAGTTTGTTGATTTCATAGGAATAGTGAATACAGAAGATAACCTATGAGAAAAACCTGTGTAGGCCTAATATAATTTTAAAGAATGTACATGGGAAAGATAATAAACAGTAGTGTAGAATAACGGGATAGTAAAGAAGATTTAAAATTTTTCTGTTTGATGAAACATAAAACTCCTATACCATGGGATATCATCTCATGCTATCTTTTCTACTGAGTTATGTCAAAATTTAATATTCTTTTAATATATTATTTTTACTTATTATTTAATTTTTATGACAAATATTTGATATTTTGTTATGTTACAGAATGTAGCCATTGGCCTAGTGGGCAAGGACACGCCGTTCCGTGTATTTGACGAGGTGGAGACTGGCCTTTACCTGGCAATGATCGAGGGCGAGGAGCGGCGCGGGGGTGGAGCGGGCGCAGGTGGCGCTGTGGAGCAGGACGACAACCCCCCCGCCCCAGGACCCGACGGGGGGGACGACCACCCCGACCCCCAGGTCGCGGTTGCCATGGAGACCGAGTAGAGCACAAATGGCGCCCAAACGTGGCCGCCACTGTTCTGCTCTTCTGCTTTGCAAAAAAAAAAAAAAAATGAGCCGTGGTTGGGGGTTGGTCCTGGTGTCTGTTTGCAACTGCCTGTGTATTTTTCAGCTTATAATTTTTTGTGGTACCATGTTAGAAAAAATCAAATTATACATACCGCCCACCTTTTATACTTAATTTAACCGAACTTGATTGAATTCTCCACCTCAAGACCAGGGATTCTGATGTTACTGTATAACTATATTACATTATTATAGTAGAGAAGAGTCTTATTCTGCCTTCAATAATTTAAAAGTTTTGTACAACTTGAAAAATAAAATAGGGCCTAGTTGTGTACGATTATTTTCAGGTTTCAGAATAAGAACTTTACTATTATTACCCTAGCAGTTTGTAATATCTTATAAGAACATTTTGATTGTTTTATATAAGGCAGTGAACATTTGAGTAGAATAGAGCAGATACAGTGTTGATGTATTGATCTATTTATATGCTTTCCTTGTAATATTTTAAACAAAATAACTTCATATTTAATAACAATATTGTCATGTTTTGAATATGATGCAAGATGCAAGTGATTGGTGTCTATTCCTATTCGTACAAACGTTCCATTTATCATGAAACGCGTAAAATTTCTAATTGAACTGAGTCATGAGACTGTAACAATAAAACTGGTAAATACAATTATTCACGGTACCATAACAGGAGTTGATGTGGCGAAAAGTAACTTCAATTCAAGTCTTAACTTGATACACTCTCACAAAAATTGATAAGTTGTAGATAGAAAAGTTAGTTGCAATATAGTACATCTTCTGTGTCGACTCTCAACCACGGCTCTCTCTATTCAATACAAAAGTAATACAATTCTAAAGTTATTAATTTTCTATTTAACCGAAATGCTGAATGTTGAATCGATTTGATTGGTTTTGAAATCAATAAATATTTACTTTCTAAAAATGTTTTATTCTTGGATTGTCCTTATTATTTGAATAATAATAGTCCTTGAATTATTTGAGGTAAGTAACAGGAATATGCAGTCAGATCATGAAAATTCTAAAACGTTAACAAGATAAGAGCATTTTACGGTTTTCAATTTCAATTTTCTCAACTAAATATTTATACAGAGTGGGTGAAAAGTCCGATCTCATAAACGAAGGTAATTTGACGGTGGGTGTGATTGCGGATCCTACTCAAATTGAAAAACTACTAAACTATGACTTTAAAAATCTGGTGCGCCATCTTGGATCCACCATTTTTTAATGCAACTTCATTTTTTTTAAATGGGAAGGTGGTCATGCGATACATGAATTCGATACGGGATTTCAAGAAAAATTGGATGACGAAAACTGCATATAGATATCTCAAACCGTTTGGACGATATTCACATTATTAATCAATACTATTCAAAGCAGAAAGAAGAGAAAAAGTATGAGAACGGCTTAGTATCTCATAAACTAGAAGTTCTGTGAACAGTAGACCTCACGCAGTATTCTCATCCACAAGTACCTGATTAAAACTATAGACCTTATGGAAATACAGCAATAGACTGGCTTCTCCACACATCTGTGTAATCACTTGTCAGCTGATGAATAATTCTATAGTCTGATTTTTACTCTAATATTGGCGTATGAAGGAGGCTTCTTTTTTCCTTTTATATTATCCTTCAAATGCAAAATTTCCAAAAACCTTGTATATACGTCGACGCGCAATTAAAAAAGGAACATACCTGTCAAATTTCATGAAAATCTATTACCGCGTTTCGCCGTAAATGCGCAACATATAAACATTTAAACATTAAGAGAAATTCTCAAATTTCAAGCTTATTTTCAATTTTAGATGAAAATGTTACTGGTCATTAATTGTAGGGATTTTCAATCTTTTCCACTCGAAATTTTTCGTTTGAATTATATCTGAGACCTGATAATTGGAAATCTAAAATCAAACTTTGCATAAATGGGGCGGAGCTTCTGAAATTTGAACATAAATATATGAGACTTGTGGCAGTTGATAGAATGACTATTTTGATATACTCATCAATGACTATTTTAGGTGTGAATTTGATGAAAATAGTTTCATAGAAAATCGCAAAAAACCCTGTTTTTAACATAATTTTCGCCATTTTAGCCGTCATCTTGAACTGAATTTAATCGAAATTGTTTGTGTCGGATCCGTATAGTGTAGTAAGTTTCAAATTTCAAGTCATTCCGTTAATTGGGAGATGAGATATCGTGTACACACACACACACACACATACAGACCCAATACCCAAAAACCACTTTTTTGGACTCAGGGGACCTTGAAACGTATAGAAATTTAGAAATTGGGATACCTTAATTTTTTCGGAAAGCAATACTTTCCTTACCTATGGTAATAGGGCAAGGAAAGTAAAAATGAATGGCGATATCTTGAGTGGCCGCACATCGATATCTCAAACCATTTAGAAGATAATTATTCACATTATTAATCAATACCATGCAAATCAGTTAATGAAATACATGAGTGGTATTGATTAATAATATGAATATCTTCTAAATGGTTTGAGATATCGATGTGCGGCTTTCGCCATTCATTTATTCTTGAAATTATGTTTCGCATGACCACCTTCCTATTTGAAAAAAATAAAGTTGCATTCGGACCAGATTTTTAAAGTCATACCGGTAGTAAAGTATTTTTTTTTCAATTTGAGTGGGATCCCCAATCACACCCACCTTCAAATTACCTTTGTTTATGAGATATTAAGCCGTTCTCGGACTTTTCAACCACTCGGTATATTATCTCTTTTAAAATAGAAATAAAGTATCTTTTAGATATTATTTTTGAGACTAGCAGTGCACCCGTTCTTGGTCGGGAGGACTAAAAAGTACTACATTACATCAGGAAAAACTACATGACAAATATTTTAATAGGATATTTAAATATAAGTAAGGGAGGCTTTGCTTTTTAAATGTAAAGGTTACTTATAAAAAGTTGAATAATAATATCATTGATATTCTTTTATTGCAAAAGAATATTGCATAGCAATTTTGGTGAACATTCATACAAATTTGGAACGATTCTATTCATACAATATATAATGTCGGCAAGTTTAGGTATTCTAAATCCTATACTATTAAACGAGCAATTTCTGATTAAATGTTTTGATGTTTAAATGTTTATATGTTTGTATTTCACCGGATCTCGAAAACGGCTCTAACGATTCTCACGAAATTCAGAAAATAGTAGGTTTATAACATAAAAATTCTATTGCACTAGTTCTCATCCCTGGGGAAACTCGCTGAAGGACATTAAAAGAATTTATTCATCCTTGGAAGAACAGCTGATAATTTCGTCGTCTGTTGATGATGGAAGTGAGTGAGCGAGTGCATGTGTGAGGGACTGAGACAAAATTATGACTCAGCTGTTGAACTTTTGTACCTAATTCAATCAGGTACTTAGTGGCAGTTGTACAAAAGCCTTTTAAATTTTAATCCTGATTAATTCCAGTAGAACCAACCAGATAAGCTATCTTTTTGAGATGGTCTTCTGTGATTTGGTTCACGTGAAATTAATCAGGATTAAAATTTAACATGCTTTTGTGAGAGAAATTTTGCATTCCTCTGCGAATTAATCTCAATCCACTGTGATTAGATAGAACCTTTCTGTATGAACTATGAATATTTATTATAATTTCTTCTTTCGTAATAATTTTTATATGCTTTTGTAGTTTTGTAGGTACTCCAGAGCGGAGCTAGGTGCCCCGATATTTATCATAAATTGGAACAGGTTGTTACTGATGTTGTGTTGTTGGTAGTATTTACTTTTTAACATTACAGGAGTAAATAACACAAGTCGAACAAAATTTATCTTTAAATGGTTTGGTTTTTGGAATAAAGATATCATCTGAACAAATACATTTTGTAAATTCTATCTATTAATACCAAATATCGGGGCACCGAGCTTTGCTCGTTATTCATTCATTGATAAACAGAACTCAATTCTTTGAAATGATTGGGAAAGGACTAACAGGCACGGCCCAAAACTGTTTCTTCCCCGAATTTTGATTTATACACTATAAAATTTATAGTTGGAATATTTAATATTCCAAAAAGTAGGTTATGTTTCATACACTTGAATTCAAGTGAAATTTTCAGTCCAAATATTCGAAAACATAAAAGTTCTAATTTAGATTGTTTACATACCAAATTGAATAACAAAATAACACTCACTAATCACTTAAAACTGTAAAATAATTATTAACTTTGAATATTATGATATATACCATCTCATGTCAACAAATCAGATTACTGTATTTTGATCGAGTCGATTAAAATTTCTAGATTTCTCGCGCGATACGATAAGCTAATTGATTACACAGCTGATCTCCCACACAGGCACACGCATCTTCTGTTATCGACAGACGACGAAATCATCATCTGTTTTTTCAAGGATGAACAATTATCCTTTTCATGTCCATCAGGGAGTTTTCTCAGGGATGAGACCTAGTGCAATCGAATTTTGATATCATAAACCTACTATATTCCGAATTTCGTGAAAATCGTTAGAGCCGTTTCCGAGATCTGTTGAACATAAATAATCATATAACCAGATAGCCAGATATAAAAATATAAACAGATATACAGAAATTGCTCGCTTAATATAATAGGATAACAACTTATAGTCCAGTCAAATGATCGTTTTTCAGGAAACAGCCCCGAAAGAATTTTTTTGGATGGTTCTATCTGTATTTTGGGGCGCTAAATTCTAATCTGAAATTTGCTGACACGCCAGAGGGCGACTTCACCCCCAAAATTTTGGACTTTTTTTAAGTTCTCCATTTAATCTCGAGAACCTTGAATTCATCGAGAAAAAGCATTCTTTATATAATATTGAAGATAATAAAATTTCCAATGAATTGACTGGTCGCGCAGGACTACTCTTTGGATTTTTTATCTGAAGTGTTCCACAAGATACACAACTTTGAATGTGCGAGAAATTTGTGATACTTCCTCCATTTTCACAGTCTCGCATATTATGCAACGTTGCGTATCTTGTGGAACACTTCAGATAAAAAATCCAAAAAGTAGTCGAGATTGTGATGAATTTTCTCCTCTTTTCACTTCCATGAATTACTTCTGTTTTCAATACTGTTACAATAATTACTTGATTACTGTGTGGTGAATAGGGTGTAAATTTGAAAGATTGAAATTGGCTTCATTTGATATTTTTGACAAAAGAAGTTTTTTTTCTTCTGTCAAATTCACTAGAGCTTGCGATGTTGTTTATAATTGCATTTTCATTTTAGAGACATAAATATCATCATGAAACGCCTTCGAAATTAAAATAATTATTAGATTAAAATGTACATTACAATTAAACTTATCATTGTGCTTTTGAGAAAATTAGGTTGCAACAGCAAGGAAACTCAAACACAGGACCATTAAAAATTAAAATTAAGCAAATAAGGAAATCAGAATAATAGTGGATGATGAAGTTATAATTTATTTTTGTGAAAGATTTACCATCAAACTCATAGGCTTAGAATTACTAAAATTCCTGCATACAACATATTATCAATTGTATTTTTCATGCTTTATATTGAGTTACACTTTGCAAAATATAACATTGTAAAGGTGGGAAAAGTATTAAAATTAACTACATTAGGATATCTCTATTTAATACCTTGATTTTTTAGCCATGATTCAAAATGTTGGCATAAAATGTAAAAAAATCGTGCCCCCCCAAAAATGTTGATGGCGCAAATTGCGCCATGCCCCCCCCCTTGTGGGCACCCCTGTGTGAAGTTCTTAATTAGGAATTCCTGTCATAATTTCACAACAAAATCAACTGCAACTCACATGACTTCTCTAGTAATTTAGTACAGCATTAATTATTGTACAATGTTCAAAAGTGTTGTGTAATAAATCGATAGTGAAAAATAATCATGACATTGTAAAGTGAGGTTGACTTCGTCAAACTGTCAGCATTGGTTGAAAGGGAAGCATTGATGTGACAACATAAGGAATGCTGACGGATTGAAGTGAATCTCATTGTCTCAATTGTTGAACAATTCTAATGATTGATATTCAATTTTAAATTAGCATACACATTTATGTTGACTAGAGACTTTAAATAGGTAGTTGAAACCCAGTGACGCACTGCACTCTTCAACACATTGTGTTAGATCGAACACAAATAGAAAAGAGAATAATTTTTAGTGATGTGTTAATTTAGTTTTTTAATTGATTTCAAATTTTTGACCCTACCATAACGCAATGGGTCATGTACTTTTTTGGTTCAGGACTGCCTTGGTGACAATTTTCCTTTCTCAAATGTGAGTTTCAAACCCATTCTACTCTTTCAAATTAATGTCTCTTACATCGTTAATAAAATTATAGGTTCATTTCACTGCTATACAGCGAAATTGCTTAGTTGAATTCTATGAATACCTGAGTAATTAATATTTATTCCTTTATTCACATTGACAATCTTATTATATTATTATTATTTATTTATACATTGATACATTGGCTACAATGTCATTCTCAACTATGAATGATTGGGAAAGGAACAACAGGCTTAAAGCCCAAAACTGTTCCTTTCCCAAATTTGGATAGAAATTGTCCAAAAATAGGTTATGTTTTTTTATATTGATAGTTATGAAATTATTTACAACAATAAAACTTGCAGAAAGGAAAAACAGGCTAAAGCCCAAAACTCTTCCTATCTCATGCAATTTACACAACACATATTAATATTTGCTAACAGAATGCTTTTACTGTATTTTGAATGCAATAGGTACTATTAAGTTTTGTTATTTTATTATCTTAGAATAAACATAGTTCCTTATGTTTTTCCTATGGTACTATGCAATGATAACTTGGATACATGGATAAATTGTAAAGACTACCCAACAAAAACAAGCTATACGATAATTTCATTGTTATTATTATAAGACTAGTAGTTCTGTGAACAGTAGACCTCACACAGTATTCTCATCCACAAGTACCTGATTGAAACTATAAAATAGACCTTATGGAAATACAGCAATAGACTGGCTTCTCCACACATCTGTGTAATCACTTGTCAGCTGATTTATAATGAATAATTCTATAATATAGTTTGATTTTTACTTTCCTTGCCCTATTACCATAGGTAAGGAAAGTATTGCTTTCCGAAAAAAATTAAGGTACCCCAATTTCTAAATTTCTATACGTTTCAAGGTCCCCTGAGTCCAAAAAAGTGGTTTCTGGGTATTGGTCTGTAAGTATGTGTGTATGTGTGTGTGTGTGTGTGTGTGTGTGTGTGTGTATGTGTGTCTGTGTACACGATATCTCATCTCCCAATAAACGGAATGACTTGAAATTTGAAACGTAAGGTCCTTGCAATATAAGGATCCTACACGAACAATTTCGATCAAATGCGATTCAAGATGGCGGCTAAAATGACGAAATTGTTGTCAAAAACAGGGTATTTCGCGATTTTCTCGAAAACGGCTCCAACGATTTTGATTAAAGTTATACCTAAAATAGTCATCGATAAGCTCTATCAACTGTCACAAGTCGCATATCTGTAAAAATTTCAGGATCTCCGCCCCATCTATGCATAGTTTGATTTTAGATTCTCAGTTATCAGGCTTCAGATACAATTTAAACAAAAAATTTCGAGTGGAAAAGATTGAGCATGAGAATCTCTACAATTAATGTCCAGTAACATGTTCACCTAGAATTAAAAATAAGCTCGAAATTCGAGAAAATGTGATTATCCAATTGCAAACTGTTGGCAACTGTTGATTCTATTAAATGATTCACTATGAAGAGATAGCAGATCTCGTGTGTCTCCAGCGTTATTGCCCTGTCACCAGCTGGCTCAAATCTTTGAATAGTAGACTTGAGATGCGCGGGAACACTAGCGTCACGTGATCAATTTTCATAACGGCAAGGAAAGTTGTGTGAGTGCGCCACACCAGATTTTTACTCTAATATTGGAGTATGAAGGAGGCTCCTTTTTCCTTTTATATTATCCTTGAAATGAAAAATTTCCAAAAACCTTGTATATACGTCGACGCGCAATTAAAAAAGGAACATACCTGTCAAATTTCATGAAAATCTATTACCGCGTTTCGCCGTAAATGCGCAACATATAAACATTTAAACATTTAAACATTAAGAGAAATGCCAAACCAACGACTCGAATCTTAGACCTCACTTCGCTCGGTCAACTATAGATACACGTAACAGGAATCACTTTTTATGGATTCCTTTTTACAAAAATTCTATTTACAATTCGGAAGATGACCGCTTCAGCCAAATCCTCTGGATAAGATTCATGAGTTGTAAAATCGCTTCCCGGTGGTTCGGAACTCACCTAAAACTATAGGTCCATTAATCTCTCATTATCATCCCTCATTACCCACGCACAAGCCTACAGCTCATTTCGGCATCATCCCCAGAAAAAAAGTATTTTATGTAAAAAACTATGGGTATTGTGTAATGAAATGTGTGACGTGTGACTATAGTCAGGTCCACGTTATAATGGCAGTGTTTAATTAGCAATGGTATTGCTATCCTTGTCTATCATTCAACAAAGCGGATAGCGCTATCTCTTTCTCGCTTTGCCCTGTTGCGTCTTTTAACAATGTGTAATTGATAATTAATTAAAATATTTCATCTCAATTCCGTAAATTCATTATGAAATTGTTGAAAAATATAATTTCTTGCTTAATAAAATATAATTGATTATTATAAACTAGAATGAACAGTTAATATTACATCAATAAACCTATATTACAGCTACCGTCTATAGAAGGCATTGACAAGACAGAGGATCGGCAACGTTTTTCTCCTTGCTATCTTTCTCCACTGCCATTATAACGTGGACCTCACTATAAATATTCCAGAGGTCTTTTCTCATACCTACCATACTTTGTACTATTTCGGTTTAGATTAAACTTGGAAAGTTCAAACAGAAAGTAACGGAATTTTAGTTTCCTTCATAAACTGCGGTTATCTATTTCAAACAGGAGAGAAATAGTGTACGAATAATACCTCTGGTTCCCTATTCGTTTGTAATTTCTTTATATACATGAAAGTGTCACTTATGAGAATGTAACTGTGAAGTATTCACTTGATTTAATTGACCGAAGCGAAGCTGAGGTCTTAGTTTCGACTCGATCGGCTTTTGTCTGTTTGTTTGTTTGTACCGCAGTTATTGTCCGATTTGCATGAAATTTGGTATGCAAGTTCTCTCAAACAAGGCGCAGAAACGTATGTGTAACGATTTTTGGTAGGACTTCCGGTTTTTTTGTAATATTTGAAAAACCGTAGAATAACCTCAAAAGTTACTTATTCGTATCTTTGAAGATACGGTACAGCAATTCATATGTTCCTACTTTTTCGCATTTGTGAGCATTAACATTCTGCATAGGCATAACAAGCCATGAATCCACTTTTCATGAAAAACATCATTAGCAACATCCTGTCATTGTCACCAACAAACCCATCCTATTTAGAATTATTTTCCATCTCACCATCGTCTGTAAGACGATTCATCATCTAAATAATTTAGATTCTTAGGCAATTATTGTCTACTGCATATTCCATTTTTCCGTCAGTCGACCGATTTCTTATTAGATTAATTATTATAAAAGTTGTAGTACCTATATATGTCTATATTGTGAATATGGAGACGATATAAAGGTACCTCCTTGATAAGTCCGGTGTCCCTGCAAACAGTGTCTCTAGCACTTTCAATGGAGAAAATAATAGATGACATGGCTAAATCTTCACAATATATACTGTACTTACTGGCCCTTCTCATTAGACTGAGAGTTGTATTCATGAGCGAGGTCTACTGTTCGCAGAACTACTAGTATCTTGCTTCTTAGCTTCAAGCACATAACTTGATTTAATTGCTATTCTTCTACTACAGGTTGTTATGTTATCATGAAGATAATGGAATTAATTTTCTTACCAAAGAAGTAATTAACAGTGACGTAGACAGTGAAGAAGATCGAAGGGTTCAAGTACATTTTCAAATTCCGACCATAAATAAGCCTATCAAGGGTCCTCATCAAGAAGAACATTTCAATGCTATGCAAGTATATATGTCGATTACTATCCTTTTGATGTATCCACTTTACTGAACGTATAGTTCATCTGAATTATTATTATAATTGAATATCAATTAAATATTAATTATTTAAATAGATAAATAGAATCTTATTCAGTGAAGGAATCTCTCTTTCTACGTGATGTTTTTTAATTTATTTTTTGTATTTGTATATTTTGCAATTTCAATAAAGTTTTTTATTTGAATATTAAAACTCATGAGCCTTGTTCTAACTCATTATTTACACTAACTCATTCATTAGTGGAAAGGAGCGTTACAAACTTAGGTCTGCTTGCATCGCCTGGTTCGTGGGTTCGAAACCCGCCGATGGCATGGATGTTTGATCATCTCATCAATCCACCAATGCACTTTCCATTACCCTCGCACAAGCAAAAAGCTCGTGTGGACATCATCTGCATTAAAAAAGGAAAACATCAAGTTGAACTTTTTTCTACATAGCACTAAAGAATAATGAAATTATTATTACTTTTAAATGATAATACCTGAGAATATTGTTGCAGTGAGAACCCTGTCAAGAGGAACGAACCAAATTACCTACGCAAATCCCTCTGAATCACCACTATTCTGTACTTATAATTCTAAAAAATGTTTCTCTTAGGCTCAACTCACTTACGCGACTCAGGTCGAGAAGAGACTCGACTCTAGTCGAGAGCATGTGTTTTCAAATGGTGACGTCGCGGAGACTAGAATCGACTGGTCGACTCTAGTCGAGAACATGTGTGTGTTTCCAAATGGTGACACTCAGACCAGTCGATTCTAGTCTCCGCGACGTCACCATTTTTTGAAAACACATGTTCTCGACAAGAGTCGAGTCTCTTCTCGACCTGAGTCGCGTAAGTGTGAGTTGAGTCTTAGATACAGCCTCGATGCTCACCTGTCAACGACATGACTACTCAAAATGACGTGATTTTCCCCATCTTACGCCACTATAGTACTATACTATAAACTATATACTATAAACTATATAACTAGATAAAGTAAAATTTAACCACTAGTCCCACTCCGCCTTATCATATTTATTCGTCAGTGATCGTTGGGGTGTTCTTCAGTGATTAGTGAAAATTTTGGGTCAGGAAAGTAAGGAAACTTTGAAATTAGGGCGATATTCTACACCACCTGGTACTTATAAAATTGTTTTTTCTCTTTTCGACAGCTGCATGTCTGGCGATAGTACTATTGCAGGGGATTCAATCCAACATCAAGATGTCTCACTTGTAAGTCGCATCCTTGATCCACCAAGCCAGCCACTTGATGAGTACACTCATACTATAGACTGGAGGACCGAAATACTCACCTGCTTTGTACCACAGGTGAATATTATTTAGTCACATCCTCACATGCATTCTTCTTCAATGAAATTCAATCAATCAATTTTATTAGAAAAACATTTTTACATTGTTGGGTCCTGCTAAACCCGTGGGTTTTTCAGCAGGTGTCAGATCAAAACAAAATTATTCACAACGTTAAATTAAAATTAAGTATAAATAAAATAAAATACCTTATTTGTCGTGAATCAAGAGTAATATACAAGAAATTAATAAAAGGATTACAAAATTCTATTATATAACAAACTTTTTATTCTAAATAGGCTAACATTATTATAAACATGATAAATAAGGAGTTAATGAGAGAGCGAAAAGGGTTTAAGGAAGGAATGAAGGAGGAAATATTTTATACAATATTCATTTAGGATTTGACAAATTTGCTCTTTAAGGGTGTGACTACATTGGATGCGTATATTATGTGCAACTTAAATCATGCATGAGCCGAAAAAAAATAATTGAAAATTGCCATTGAAACACGTTGTGACTTGCATATAGCTGTTCACACTGAACGCAAATGCAAGTGCAAGCGTTGCGTTCAGTGTGAGTCTTCCTATTGCTTTTTTGCCACACAGCACAGAAAGCAGCTGTTTTCCAGTCCCTACGTAGATCTGAAAGACCTTGTTTGCAGACGACTCTTGTCTGACGTCGGAAAAGTCTTTCTTTCCGGCCTAGACCGGAAAACGTACTCTTTCTAGCCGCTAAAATGGAAGTCCGTAGTTAATAAGTCATCTGCTAGATCGGGCGAGTGTCCACTTTCTTCATCAGCTGAAGTCGCCATGATTTCAGTTCGAATCTCTAATCAAACTAATTCAGCATTCGCTTCACAACCATTTTTATTCAATTATTAATTATTGTTGATTAGCGCATTCCGAATTTTCAAAAATGCTTGAAGATGACGACGCCCGTGATATTCCAAGTGAAATTTTAAAAGAATCTGAAATCCTGACTGCAAATCTTCTACCACTAAAATCAAGAGATAGGTACGATAACAAGTATTCTTTATTTATTTTGTCAGCAATACCTGTAGTGTGGCGAAAAATATCGTTCGCACCACTGGCAAAAATGTTTTTCCGGCTCTCAATCTTTTCTAGTCCTCGGCCTACGGCCTCGGACTTGAAAACCGATTTCGAGCCGGAAAAATCTCATTTTCTGCTCTAGGTGCGAAATATACTATTTCCAGGGTTTATTTCTCATTTGCAAGCTTGTTCATGCATAACCACTTGCACATATACGCATCCAATGTGATCACACACTTGGGCCCGGTTGCAAAAAAATGGTTAAATTTTAATCGTGATTAACTTCACGAGAACCAATCAGAGAAGGCGTTTTTGAAAAGACAGCTTCTCTGATTGGTTCTGGTGGAATTAATCACGATTAAAATTTAAACGGCTGTTGTGCAACTGGCACTTGATCTCTAGACTAGATAGCAAAACAGTATTGACAAAAAAAGAAACCTTCAAATTGTTAGCACTGATTGGATGGGAAACTTGATATTATTTATCTTGATTTGGGGTTCATACTAATCAAATTCACTATATCCTAATATATGAGTAGGTCAATGATTAAGGTATGCTACTTGATAGGTAAGTATGCTTGGTACTTGGTATTTGTAGTGACAATACATTTCAATAGGAAATGGAAGTTTCAAAGAAATTGTTACATAACGTGCAAGGTTTATCTTGTGATTATTGCTGAACTGGATTATACTGTGTAGCTCCTTTTGTTTGAAAATTGGTATGTTAGCTTGAACCAAGGAATCTAGAATATATTCTAGGTTCCTTGGCTTGACGGCTTGAGCCATAGAGAAATGATAGCATGATACTATCTTTTATCTATTCTCAAACTATTTATAATGTATAGCTCAAAGTTGGAAAAAAATAACAATGTAGTATATTGGTCCCTGCTTTTGGTTTCTAAACAACCAAAACTTGAGAACTGTTTATGAAGTCATTAAACGTCATTTAAATAATACCCTAGAGCACTTGAAATTTTGGATTAATTTTTGCTTCCTTTTTTACATTTGATTCCTGTTTAAAATTTGAATTGTTCATAACTAACTTCCATTTTCATATATTATGTTAGTACTCTTTGTAAAATGTTTGTTAGCATGGTGCTATTTTTACAGACTTTATACGGTTTCCACCAAGTCAAAAGAGTGTACACACTGAAAAAGCTAGTACATTACGTTGTGCATAATGGCACTGGGGGCGAAATTGAAATAAAACAAATCTTACCAAAAATAAGGAAGGGAGAAAACAATTTCATGGAGTTGAAGTGACAGTGACCACCTACAGTCCATACTTGAACTTCACAGAGACTTATCTCCAATTCAGTAAGCTTGGATATTTTTTGTAAAGTAAGCACAATTTGTAGAACCTAGTATCCACTTACTCAGTACAAAAGTCCCCCGAGAATACTCTATAAGGTTTTAGATGGTTTTGGACCACATATTCAAAATGATTCAGACTCGTTACGTCTGTGGTTGAACTTGAGAAGGGTCAGAGTTGGAAGGTTCATTGAAGTTTTGCTTATTATTAACTCTTAACAAACAACGCCTTTTCAAATAATTTTAACTTGATAGTGTGTAAACTTAATTATGTAGGCACAATTATGAACCTTTCAAAAGTGACGATTACATTTGAAGAGGTGATTTTTATATGGATTTTGATTTTTTGTCCGTAGACTAAGATTGATGCCCAGATGAACGGTTGATAATTTTTAAAATCTGACGAAATTCGTGTTTCACGCCTCAAATACTAAAATATGACTCAATTCAAACTACGATATTCCATTTGTTTGAAAAATTTCGCTAACTCCAAGCAGTTAGTCCTAGGTGAAAATTAAAATTCTGCTGGAACTTTGGTGGATGATAGTATTTTTTCAATTCAATAATTCTTTATTGTCATATACAGTGCACAAGAATACATAGATAGATTTTGGCTATAGGAATAAATATCAATTTACAAAGATGTATTGCACTATCGACCTAGAATATTATTGCTAAGCCATACAAAGTTTGCAAGTTTTGCAAAAAATTAACAAAACCTGCAATTCTGTTATTCGAAATTCAGAGCCATTGGTCGACGACTGCATCGCAAACATGCTCACTATATTATTTAATAACAAACAACCATTTATTTGAAGGCGAAAAACACGAATTTGAGATTAAATTTAAAGAATTCGTTGACCTACACCCGTTCAGAAGATAAATATTCAATTCAAATAACGTATCATCTAATATTCATATGTGGTTCTTTATGGAAATGATTTTCGCAAGCATCTAGGGAATTTTCAAATTTGTATTTGATATTATTATACGCTGATTTTTCCCAATATCATTGGAGAATGGGTATTGAAATAAGCAATTATGTTGTACCCAACTATAAATGACCTACTAGAGTCAATGTTACTGAAGAACGCACACAACTATGCGTACAACGACCACTTTGATTGATTAAAAAAAAAACTCCTGCCATTCAAATTTTTGTTATTGTCATAAACAAACATTTATTGCATCGACAAAAGTCACTTCAACATAATTATTCATGTACAGCACTTGCTCTTTGAAGATTTGAAACACTATTTATTTATTCATACATTGAAACACAATAGCAAAATAAAAAAACAGGTGCTGGCCCAGAACTTATTCTATTCCCAAATTTAGTGTGATAGAATTTCCAAAGTTTGTTCTCAAGTTCACATCAAAACAGCCACAAATTTCACTTCAAAATTAATAACTAATGCCCGGTTTCACCTACAGTAAGTATATAAACCATGATTATATAGTTACTGTAGTTTCACCAAGGAATTTGAACATGGTCATATCAGGTACACTTTAAGGGCCGGTTTCCGAGCTCGGGATTTAGCTAAGTCCTAGACTTTAAACAGCTGGAGTCAGAAATTTGGCTTTCCAAAACGGGGCGTAGTCGCAGCTTTTATAACAGTAGTGGTAGTTTTTATTTTCTCATTTCTATAATTGGAAACGGTTTTCCTTGACGAAATTAGACATTCCTAAATAATTCAAAATAGCTGAAACTTTACACTATTTTCTCTTTATTTTATTTTGTGTTCAATTTTCTAGTTTTTTTGAAATTTAATTCAAACGTGACTGACAATGACTGCGACTACGCCCCGTTTTGGAAAACCAATTTTCTGACTCCAGCTGTTTAAAGTCTAGGACTTAGCTAAATTCCGAGCTCGGAAACCGGCCGGCCCTAAGAGTGCACTGGAACATATGATTTCTATGGCGATAGGTAACCTGCTATCGATATTACCAGTACACACTCTTGTAAAGCGTACCCGTTCAAATGTCTTGACCAAGCTTGGTGATACCAATACCTACTATTTCTTAGGTATTAATAGGGGTATTCACAATGTTGTTTTAGCCAGCTGAAGTGCTATTTGATAACTCTGGATTGTGAACGCCCCATCTAAAACCATCTGCTATCAGCTAACTGCAGTAGCGATCCAAGCGGATAATTTGTCTAACTCAAAGTTTATTATATCTCAAAAGTAAGATTATAAACATATGACTGCCGTTTTAACAGAGATTGCTACAGTTAGTGGACTCAAACCTGCGCTATCTGCTATCTCGTCTGTTAATTTTTTCTAACGTACCACTATTAATAGCATTGAGTTAACACAGACTTAGCAAATAGCTGGAGTTAGTGAATAGCTCGACTTAGCCAGCTAACTCCAACATTGTGAATACCCCTAGTAAGTGGAGTACGCTATATTAGCATAGAGAAAAAATAGCGTAAGTAGATATCCCATGCTATGGGGCGTTTATGTCGCAACTTTTACGGTTAACTCAAGCCGATTATTGTCGATTCTTACTGTTTTGGCCGGGTGAGAGTGTATGAACGGTACAATTCGAGAGACTACCAGCGTGACACAGCTTCATGGGAAAGAACTATGTGGACTATTGGCTTGAGTTAACAGTAAAAGATGCGACATAAACGCCCTATACCATGGGGTATCTACTTATGCTATTGTTTCTCTATGATATTGGTTAAGTAATAGTAGGTATTGGTGATACTGGGCATGAGAAATGTCTGCTCGTACCATGCCCCCCCCCCAGGTATAAGCCACAGTCGCGTGAGTCCTTTGAAGATTGTGAATGTTCCACTTGATAACAAAAATATAAAAATCTTGATAGTAACAAAAAACATTGAGCACCTATGGATGAAGCATTAATTTTGTACTTTTCAGAAGGCCAATACAGAACTATCGTATTCAAAGATCGTGGGTTATTCAATAATGAGAAACTGTCAGTTGTTCGCAATTAGTAAAAATGTTGAAGAATGTCAGGGTCTATATCAGTTCATAAGAGGAGATTGGATATTTTTGTTGTAAGAATATTTTTGTTATAATATGAATTTTCCAAGTAAAATGAATTGGTTTTTCTGCACCACCAGTATATATTTATTCTAGTTTGTCGCAATCATTACCCATGCACAAGCCTAAGAGCTTATGTGGGCATCACCCTCAGTATTAAAAATGGTTAAAATAGTGAAATTGTTTTTGATAGTAAGCTATTTTGTTGAATCTACGTGTTAATTATTGCTCTTTGTATTAATGTGATCTTTTTTCTCTTAAGATGAGAAACTCAATGATTATGACGAATGATAAAGTATTTAATTCGTTCAAAGACGTCTTGTTCAATGTGGATAGTTCATGATGTGTGAGTGGAGGTGAATAAATTAAAATGCAAAGTAGGTAGGACAGTATTTTGCTTGATAGAAGAAAAATCCAAAAACCAAACTTCATTGTAACAAACACTCATGGTTTATTAAAACAAGAAATATAAAAAATTAAAAATTGTCAAAACTAAAACTATTTATCCTAGATAAAACTAGCTAGCTACTTCCATAGCTAATGAATAGTTATCATCATCTTCCCTATCCATATCCATACTTTCCTCATCGTCTTCCATCTTTTTCGTATTCCGCAGACCTCCAAGTCTATTTAGAAATTTAATTGTGTACTTGTTGTAGTCACATCTAGACGGACAAACAAAATAATTATTAGAAATGTCTGAGAATGTGATACAAAAGTAACAATTTATTTATATGATATTTATTATTTATACATTAGACCGATAATTATTACTTGCATTGAAATGAAAAGTAGCAATCTTCTATGGCCATTTCAAACCCATGTAACTAATTAAAATTCATGATAATAATGAAACATGAAAAATGTTCAATTACACTGTAAATAGTATAACTTTTGATAATATGAATAACCCATTAATCTGTTCTCTGTTATGAAGTTTACAGTGAATGAATATTTCGAAGCAGAACTAAGATTGGCTTTTACAGTTCGGAACCCACCTAAAACTGTAGGTTCATTCATCTCTCATTATCATCTATCATTATCTCTCAAATAGTGCTTGAACTCTATTGGTTGCCGTGGAAAAAATTTTAATGTGAAATTTTCAGTTCAATATTATTATCAAAATTTTTATAGTTTTTGCTTTTTAAATGTGATTTTGTGTTTGAAAATAGTTTTCTTGATTTTAAAATTTATAAAACAGAAAGTCAGGAAGTGAAAGTGCAAATTTTTAGTGAGAAAACATGAAGAACCCAAGACATAACCTATAAACTTAAGTGTTGATAGGAAATGACATTGGGAAATACGACAAGGCAGAACATCCGAAAGGATATCTCTGCCGATAAAAGCCATAAGAATAAATAAATAAAATAAATCTCTCATTATCATCCGCCTCATTACCCACGCTCAAGCTTAAGCTCATGTGGGAATTACACTCAGTAAAAAAAAAGTAGTACACCTGAAATAGTTTATATTAGGAAGATATTGGGATTATACGTATTTCCACATAGCCTGAAAACAATTTGGCAACGGTGTGGAGTTGAAAGGATAGATCTATCTGCTTGTCTAATCACAGATAAGGGTAGCAAACCAATGTTAATTAGTGATGAGATGCTGACTTTAGGCCTGATCCAATTATAGGGATTTTATTGAATTAATGCACGAACTCAAACCTGAAGATTTACTCACATTTAAATATATATATATAATAGAAAACATTTTATGTATTTATATATATATATATATATATATATATATATATATATATATATATATATATATATATATATATATATATATATAAATTAAAACAGGAGACACGATATAAATAGATTGAATCAAAAATTGATTGACAAAGGGGGCCCAGCTCCCGAAAATTCCCCCCCATTTCTAATGTAAGTTTTTAAGTGTTTTCAATCTATTTATATCGTGTCTCCTGTTTTAATTTATATTACAAACTTTAAAGTGTCTTCTATATATATATATATATAGAAGATTATTTTTCAATAAAAATGAAAAATAAATTCCATTCAAGTTCAATTGTACAATTCCTTTCTCCAATTTTAGTCTAATTCTTTTTTGATTTCTAATTTTAAATCTCCTCTTTTCTATCAATTCATAAGCCACACCTTTCCTTATTCATAACTCACTCAAATATTAAATTCTTATTTCTAATATACAACATCAAGTATCCAACTTTTTATGAAAATTATGTTTGTTTTGGCATTTAGCTGTAAACTTCATTGTGTTGTTATATTTTCATGTAATGTATTTTTAAAAAAATAATAAATGCACTTACATTTTGGCAATATCGTGATATTTTCTGGTGACGGACCGCTGGACTGTAAGAAGTGTTCTAAGTGGAGGGGTGTCACATTTTAGCAGAAGACTTTCCAGCCAGATCATAAAATATTCAATATGGCGGCTGTTTTCCATCACCGTTGCTATAAAGTCGAGACTCTTCTGGGCATACTGCTGCGGTAAGGATGACACGCACAATTCAACTGAAAAAAATTAGACAAAATCGTACATGAAGATTAATTTTAATAAAAATATTAGAACATGCGGAGTTTAAAAAAGAAAAGAAAATGTACAGAGACATTGCAATTGACTAATATTATGATTGTATTACAGATTGAATTTCAACTTGAGGGTCAAGTATTAGGATTTATAAGAAGGAATTAAGTATTGAAGAAATTTGAATAGTACAAATTCACTTTTTAGCTAACTTTAAAAAAAGATTGTTGTAATTGAAATCTTTCTCTCTCTAGTAACGCTTAAAAATCCATATAAAATAGTATATTATAACGGCAAAATTGTATCACCTTATATATTGTACTTTATAAGTAATCATCTAAAAATTCTTTTCGTATTACTAAAATGTTTTCTTGAAGCTCTGAGTGCCCTATTAAACCAACAAGTTATTGATCAGATTGTGCAAGATATGTGGACTTGCATACAAATCAATGCACAGGTATAAGAAAAAACATGATATGAAATTCAACTTGATGCCTTTCGCTGATGAACCATCTAAAGAATCGAAATTCATAACTGTACTTATTTTATAATTTATATTTGATGTTATTTGTGAGTTGTTAGAAGAAAATTAATTAACTAAATTAAAGGAGGATAAACATAACCTCAAATCGTTCAATTATTTTTATTATAAGGTAGTCAATTTTCACAAGAAAGACGCTTATTTGGCTGGAAAGCTAGCTACAGAAATGTGCGATCGCATATTAAGAGCTGAATAATTATTGAAAAATATTATAAAAACTTACGCAGGTCTTATGAGACTGTTAATGAGAAATTACAATGTTATATTTTTAATGTTTCATGTCATTCAATATTTATGACTTATTGTGAAAAAAAGTTGAAAAAATAAAAAAATTGAATAAAGTTCTCAGAAACTCACTGCTAGCAGACGGAATCGATTCAAAAACTTCGAGTGTAACGTTGGGCATATTCAATCTGAGGGCCATCATGATTGCTGCAAAATAGAAGATATTCGTTAATTATAAAGTGAATCACTTTTTACTAACATAATAAACAAACACTGCAAAATGGTATTGTAAATTATATAGTAAACTATACAAAACTAACGAATATAAATTAAGAAAAAATATATAAACTACTATACTAGAATCCTTCATTTGATGTAGCCTGAATTAATAATTAATTAACCTTAAAACATAAGAAATTCACTCAAATTGCGATGTGAAGTTTAAGGCCCGCCGCAAAGTAGACCCATGCTAATCCACGAAAAGCAACCCACGCCGTGGGATGTTTTGTAAACCATTGCTATAGAATTAATCATAATCAATTAGCTGATAAGTGGATTATTCATTGCATGTATTTATTACACAGTTGTCTGGAGAAGCGTAGCAATGGTTTACAAAACATCCAAAGGCGTGGGTTGCTTTTCGTGGATTAGCGCACTACCTCCTTAAACAAAGCCGTACGGTAGTGCATTCGTGTGACGTCAGCACAGGTGGGGCTCCTACACCAATAGAAACACTAGCTGATATAGATCAGCTGAAATCAACGAATTATTATTGGTGTATGAGCCCTACCTGTGCTGTCGTCACACGAATACACTACGGCTTTGTTTACGGAGGTAGTGATTAGCGTGGGTCTACTTTGCGGCGAGCCTAAAGCGACGATCACTGGTGTGACCAATAATTTTGAAGCTAAAAACGCTTAAAATTTTCAAACTGTAAATTAAAATAGCCATCATGATTCTCCAGTGTATGGTTTTTGAAATGGTGTATGGTCTATGGTCTTGAACGAAGAATTTTTTACCTTCACTTTTTCAAGATAATATTACTTAAGTTTGTAATTGGGGAATTTTTGGGAGTACTAAAGGAAGTAATTAAAGAATTGAGGAAGTACACAAAGACTTACATGAATTATTAGCAAAAAAATAAGAAGTGATACTGTACTAACCTTCGGAATATTCCTTCTTCAAGAGAGTTTGCTTGACAGTTTGAGGCGTTATGTTCATTTCCAACTGGTAAGGATCAAACATGTATTCAGCATCCAGTGAGTAGATTAGTAGACCTTCTGTGGTCACTGCAGCCCACGACTGACCTGAAAATACATTATTCCATTTATACTAAAATATTTCACAATCAAAATAATTAGTTCAGACAGGGAGTGGGATGATAATCCATACAGTTTCATTCACAGTTTTTTTCTGAATATTGTATTTGTTTGCTCTATCCAATAAATAAATAAAGTAAACATTCGATAAACATTGATTTGCTATCCCTTTCTGTCATTAGACAGAGCAGATAACTCCGTCCTTTTCCAACTCTACACCGTACACGTATTGCCAGGCTATTTAGGAATATAATGAACTACCAGAGTATTTCATTACTACGTATTACAACGTGTTTCGGATGTACACGTTAATTCGTCGGTCCCGGCTGCCTAAAAAGCAGTCGTTAGGTCATGTCAGAGACCCTGAAATCGATTAGTTGCGACCTGAAAACTCTGACACAAAACCTGAGCCAGCCAGGTCCACTCGATATTATTATTATTAACAGAGTATTAAATCTCAATTATGAAAACTTATAACTAAATCATGAAAAGATACGTGATATTCAGTAATATTGATCATTATTAATAGCAATCATCGATGAATATAAGATCAAATATATCGAGATGTCTTCAATAATATTATTATTCTACTATTAGAAAAATGAAACGTGATAACAGTGCTAACAGTGCTAACCTATGAAATCCACTGAATTAAAAACGTGAATCTCACCATAGAAGCTTTTACTATTAAGCATACTGAGACTAAATAAGTGATTCAGGCAGTTTAAAATGGTTTTATTCGATTATTCTTCAATTAATTATTGGCCAATTATTTTTTCTATTTAAAAGTAACATTTAAAAATTATATTCTTCAGCCATCAAATACAGCCCAATTGAAATGTGTTAATCACTGACCATTTCGAAAAATGTTGATATTTTTTTGGTAAGCTTCAATTTAACAGAATTTATTATGGAGTAAAAATGTCTGACATTCAATTTCATATAATGATGAGTAGTTACGAAAATTTGTTATGATAATTTTTCTAGGAAAGCTACAATTTGGCAGTAATTAGGAGTAAAAATATCTAGGATTCGATTTTACATATTGATGAGTAATTCAACTAAATATTTAATGAGTTTGAGTGGCCAAAATTATTGTTTGCCAGCAAAGGGCTTGAATGTAATCTGATTTTACATTTGACTATAAAAGTACGCTACATCCAGCTAAATTCTGTACTTATTGTTTTTCTTCTTCTTTACTTTTACCCATTTAGATGGGATCGGTATTCCGGCCTCTTGACCTTGAAAAACACATATAACTGAGATGCTAAATATGTGATATAATTTACCTGTAGGTGAGAACTGGACTTGGAAAACTCTGATCTCCGGTTTACTGGACCTGGCAGCCATGTCTCCCTTCCTGACTCCGGGTAGCTTGACTGCCGTCTTTTCAGTCTTATCGTGAAATTCTCGCTCTTCCACCAGCGCCATATTGCCAAATTCCGTCATTTTTCGACGATTTATAAAGTCCTGCAATCAAACCACAAAAAATAATATTAGTACTCAGAAACCGGAGTTTTTTTAACAATTTCGTTTAATGAATTTCCTTTTGAAATTTAGTTCTTCGGTCGTTTTCACTAGCAGAAGCCCTTAGTTCTAGTTAGCTTTCATTGGATATTGAAATTATCATCATAATATTCAGAAATATTATAATTGTTCATCCTACGTTATACATACATACATACATACATATCCGGGTCCCGTTCCAGCTAGTGCCGGGTCTGGGTGTTTACAATGCCTCTCCATCTTGTTCGGTCCTCCCACCATCGCTCGTCCTCCACCTGCCGCCATCGGTGTCCTCTCTTCTCCACTTCGTTGGCCACTGAGTCTGTCCATCGTCGTCGCGGTCGTCCTCTTGGTCTCCTCCCTTCAATCCTCATCTCCTCCATTCTCCTTGGCAGCCGATCCTCTCTCATTCTCTTCATGTGCCCAAACCAGCGTAGTCTCATACTTTCAACCTTTTCCCTTATACTCCCCATGTTCAATTCTCTTCTTATATCCTCATTTCTAACTCTGTCTCTTCGTGTCTTCCCCTTTATTGCCCTGAGGAACCTCATTTCTCCTGCCTGTATTCGACTCCACTCTCTTTCCGTCATCGTCCATGTCTCGGCTCCGTATAATATGATGGGTACTTAATACATCTTCTACATCATAATCTTTGCCTTTTCTGGTACTTTTCCATCCCAAATCAAATGTTTAACTGTTTGGTAGAAATTCCCCCCCTTTTGTAATCTTCTAGTTATCTCGTGGTTTATTCTCCCATCATCTGCAATTTCACTGCCCAAGTACCTGAAACTTCCAACATTTTTCAGGGGTTCTCCATTCAATCTGATATCTCCGGCAAAATTGTCATCCCTTCCAAAAACCATTACTTCACTCTTTTCCCTGCTTATTTTCAGACCATATTTCTCCATAACCCTGCTCCAAGCATCCAACTGCATCTGTACATCCTCAACTGTTTCTCCCCAAATCATCATATCATCCGCAAATATCATTTTCTTATCCCTTTCTCCTACTTCCTCTCTCACTTGTCTATTCATTCCTTCCATAACTACATTGAACAAGGCTGGTGATAGAATACTTCCCTGTTTTAGCCCATTCCTTACTTCAAACTCGTCTGTACAACCACTTTGTGTTCTTACTCTGCACTTATATCCCCTATTCATCTCCTTTATTATGCCAATATGTTCTTTCTCAATCCCAAAATTTTCCATTTCCTGCCACAAACCTTGCCTATCCACTGAATCATACGCTTTCTCTATGTCTATAAATAGCATCACAATCTTCTTATTATATTCCCAGCTCTTTTCCATCAGTTGTCTTATGGAGAATATAAGATCTACTGTACTGCGGCCTGGTCGAAAACCATATTGTTCCTCACTTTGTTCAAGCTCGATTTTTGGGCTGATTCTGTTTAGTAATATTCTTTCGAAGATTTTCGCACAGTGGCTCATCAAGGTGATTCTCCTATAATTTTTACAATTCTTCTTACTTCCTTTTTCAAACAAGGGAATTATTTCTCCTTTCTTCCAGTCCTCTGGGATTACTTTGTTTTTCCAGATGCATTTCTGAACTCGGTAAAACCATTGTATTCCAATCGGTCCAGCTGCCCTAATCATGTCGACTGATAATTCATCAGGTCCGGGTGCCTTTCCACTGCTCATTCTCTGAATTGCATCTTCCATTTCCTTCCAGCTGATATTACCCTGGTTTGTCTCCCACTGGTTGTTTCCTTCTTCCTCTATTTCTCCCTCGTTGTTGTCTTCATCTTGTCCATTAAGAAGTTTCCTGAAATATTCTTCCCATAACAGTTTTATTTCCTCAGGCTTCTCTACAATTCTCCCGTCTTCTCCTTCCATTCTTTGTGGCATCTCATTCTTCTTCTTCTTATTTTTCATTATCCTATAAAACATTTTACTATTTCCTTTCACGTCATCTCTCAATTTATTTACAAAACCTTCCCATGCATTTTCTTTTTCTTCTTCAATAACTTTTTTACACTTTCTCTTTTCATTATTATATGTATCTCTGTCCTCCTCTGTCTTGGTTCTCCACCATTTTCTCCAGGCTGTGTTCTTATTTTTGACAGCCTCAATCGTACGTGCATTCCACCATACCGTTTCCTTATCTTTAATTTTCCCGGATGTCCTGCCACATACTTTCTCCGCTGTATTTACCAAAGCTCGTTTGAATTGCATCCACTCCTCCTCCACTTCTCCATTCTCACTCCTGGGCATTTCTATTGCTATCAACCGTCTGTATTCTTCAGCTCTATCCCTGTCCTTCAACTTCCATTCCCTTATTCTACATTGTCTTTTCTGCTGTTTTGGTCTTTCCATTTCGTTGCATTTCCACTGTGCCACAAGCAATCTGTGGTCGCCATCCATGCTCACACTTGGTATCACTTTAACATTTGTTAAATTTCTCCCCCATTCCCGGTCCACTAGGAAATAGTCAACTACACTCTTATTTCTTCCATCCCAACTATACCTAGTTATCATATGGCTTTCTCTTTTCTTGTACCAAGTGTTTGCAACTCTCATGCCGTTCCTTTGGCATAAATCAAGAAGTTTTTCTCCTTCCTCATTCCGTGTACCATAACTGAAACATCCTATAACCTCTTCATAACCTGCCCTGCTACTACCCACATGCGCATTGAAATCTCCCATCACTACTTCGACGTTGTGCAAATTACTTTCCAACTCTTCTTCAAATCTCTCTTTTTCGTCGTCGGTACATCCTACTTGTGGAGCATAAACTTGTAGTATTTTCAGCCTACGTTATACACAGTTATAATTCACAAGCCATGGCAATGAATTGAAAACTATCAACAGGCTTGACCAAATTTTTTAAAATACAAATTCAAATTCATTTTCACAAAGTATAAATACTTTTTATTAATACATTATTTATTAGTACCTACAAATACAGAAACTGAAAATACTTTTTCTGTACTGAATTTTCGTTGAATAATACAGTTCTCAGGTAATGTTTTCCCGATCTATAACTAAGATTCCAAGTGAAAAAGTATTCATACTAAGAATTTTGAATTTACAGAGTTGAGATTTCAGAATTTGAGGAGTTCAACAATGACCTTGGATGTAAATGAAACAATTTGTGAAGAGTTGTAATTGTTTCACAATAATAATAATTTCTCTGATTGCTAATGAATTGCAACCAGAGGAGTTTATTGGCAAAACATATACATAAATATTATATTACACATACAAAAGTTGCTAATACTAAACTTAGTTCTAATTGATACAATTACAAAAGAGTTGCAATTTTGAAACAATGTGTTCAATAGTGTTATTAATTATTCATCAATACTCTTGTATAATATCCAAATAGAAGTTTATGTTGAGCCAGAAAATACACATTAATTTTGCTGGATAATGTATTTTCCACATCTAGATTATACAATAAGAAAGGTTGACAGGACTATAGTTGCATAAATATGTTAATTATATTTTTGAAAGAATACATTAATAAGATCAAAAAACGGGAAATCAACTCGAAGGGCATTTATAGTGAGATTAACTTCAAACTTTCAGAATTGGTCGAATAGGAAGCATTATTATTATCATCTATGAGAAATGCTGACAGATTGGAGTGAATCTCAATATAGAACTATCCTTCGATTTTCTTATAAAACTATTTAAACTAAGGTAGGCCTACTTGATACAGTATCTATTACATACGCCAGCGAATATGAAGAGATTAAACGGCGTTTTACGCTGAACATGGTAAGAATATGATTTTTTTAATTGTTTCACGGTTCATTGTTTTTTCTATTCAATTTATGATAATCAACAGTTAATTTTAAGAAACAGAACTTTGCGCTTGACGGGGTTAGTTTAGTGATTATCATTTTCTCAAAAGCCAACATAAAACTCAATTCGTTCTCTTTCTGAAATCTTAAGCCAATTTTTATTATTATTATTTCAAATTGAATAATAAATCACCTCTTGATATTAGAAAAAACGACTAGCAGTCAGATATTTTACAATAAATCTTCTTAAAGAAGAAGATGGCGGACCTGCCGAAAGATCTCGTTGTCACAGTGAGTGATTAATTCATTTATTGTAAAATATCTGACTGCTAGTCGTTTTTTCTAATAGCAAAAAGTGATTTAATAATAAGCAGTTCGTGATGAGAAACAACATTGAAGAATAATAAATGTTTATTATTATTGATTAATTACTCACATCAACAGCATCCAATGACCGATTCTGGGTGATTTCGAATTTTTTCGTGAGCAATCCTTCCTTGACATAGTAGATGCACACGTGTTTGGATTGACCACCGGCTATCACATACTCCCCATCCGCCGAATAGCACACTGTATTGAATGACCTACAAATCACAACATAATCTACTTGACATCTCAAAATACATTACAATAAACAAAAGTATTATTAACTAATGAAGAGTTGACAGACATTAACCTAATAAAAGACGTTAGCCCTTGTACTAGAATAGATGTAATGTTTGTAGTAGGCCTAATAAGAAAATAGATTCAGTGTCCTGGTTGACTCAGGTCAGGGGTCAGGGCCCTGTTGCATGACAAAATACAAGCCAATATTTTTGTAATTTCCTATTCTAATAACCAGCAGACTACTGATATTATTAAACATGCAATAAGAATTACTGGTGTAAGAGTTTCCGGTCATATCCGATCGGGAACGTGACAGCTTGTCAACTCGGCATTTTGACCACAGCTTGTCACCTCCCTAAAAATATATCGCTCCTGACAAGTTGTCAACCCAAAAGCTAGTCACCTTTTGAGACCACAGGTGACAAGTATTCGGGACTATACACATTACAGAGTGTCAACGTCAACCCGTCTAATTGTCACCTCATTAAGCCAGTTATACACACATCGATTTTCAGACGTTCGGATTTTGCCATCCCTATAAAAAATACCATATTAAACGGAACTTGGCAAATAAATGTTGTGATATTGTGTACGTTCTGGGTACAGTACATTGTTCCAGTTCCAATCGTAAATTGTTCCATCACGTGACTAGTGCAAAATGTTCCCATGGAACGCCATTTCAAAATCGTTGGTTCAAGCTTTACACCAAAATGTGTCGTTTACTAGCTGAATGAAGAAAGGCTGTTTTACAAACTTACCGTCTAGAAAAGTGTGCATTTCTTTTATTCCATTACTCTCAAATTTTCTATAGAGAAAAATTCATTTAATGAATGATTATCAAACATCATATTGTTGGTTATTTATTCTATGGCTATGCTATGGTAAACAAACTATCAGCGCATGCGCAGAGAAGCAAGCAGACTACAATAATCGACCAATGAGAGCTCAGATAGTTGGAACTGTACCAGACCGGACAATTTACCACGCTTCGACTGTGGGGCAGGAATTTTGAACTGCAACTGGTTTCTGGTACAGAATCTGTCAAAACTCTTCCCATGGAACGCGGAACTTTTTTTACCTGGTAAATTGTGAATCGGACAATTTATCACATTCTATGTACACAGAACGGGCCCATTATGTACATCAAGATATGTTCAATCTGGTAGAATTTATAAGATGATAAAAAATCGTATGTCCAAAAATCGATGTGTGTTTAACTGGCTTTAGGGTCATAACATAGCGAAGGTAGTTTCAAGCTTCTGTGGACTTACTCACTATAGAAAGATTGTTTGACCACCGCAATTTTGTCTTTAGAAAGAGAGTGTAGCCCACCGCAGAATCCATAAGGCCTGACCGCTCTCTGTTTGGACTGACTCAGGTCTTGTTTCAGAGTTTTCAAATCGCATCTGATCAATTTCAGGGCCTCTGCTAGTACGACTTTACGATTATTTTCAGGCGAACAGATAAGGTAAAACATCAAAACACGTACGCAATAATAGAAAAATGAATTAAATAATGGATGGAATGAATGAAGCGAATTAGCTGATTATGAGAATGAATGAATGAAAAGTTTACTGACTTGCCAGCCAGCGATTTCTTAGCAGTGATAAGATCAGCTTCGAGGCGACCACTACTGAGGTCGTTGCGACCCTCGATACACGAGCACTGACTCGCAGACTCCACCTCGAAAGAAGTGAGGTGCCCATTCAGGGTCGCCACTATCACCTCTTTGCCATCTGGCTTATACGCCACCGATACACCTGTATGTGCACAACACACAAACAATATATAATATATAAACATCCAGATAGAAATGTGAAAAACAAGATGTAAGATGTACATTCAGCTTCTTGAATCTAAAGTGAGATTCACATTTCCAAGTCAGTCGAAATTAGAGGAAGGCAAAGTTGCCACTTTTCCTCTTCCACCACCTTTTATAGTTGGGGTATTCACGATTTTGAGTTGGCCAGCTAAAACGAGCTATCTGCTAGCTTGAATCAGCTGCTATATTTTGTGCAATATACAACTATAGCATTAGTAAGTAATAGTAAGTAATTAAATAGTAAGAAATAGAAAATAGCTGGTCTAAATCCGACATCGTGAATATCCCTATTAGATAGCTTTGATTCAAGTTATCCAGGTTAAACTGACCTATAAGTGTAAGACCATGAAATCCACGTTATTTTAAAGGGCATCCATCAAGGTGAATTGTAATGTTTCTACCACTCATATTAAAGAGATATTTAACATTGGCAGAGCCATTAAAATAATAATTAAGTAAAACTGTTTTGATTTAGTCAAAACCATTTGAGAAAATAGTTCGGTTGTTACATACACCATTTCGAATCTCTATTGTCTGTTTACTAGTTCACTATTAATCTCCATAACCTATTTATTAATTTACTAGAGACTGATAATGATGTAACAACCGAAACTAGTATCTCAACTTGTTTCAATAAATGAGTGGTTTTTACAATATCTAGATAGACGGATATGGACACCACAACACCACCTTCACAACAACACAGAAATGCATCAAGTAGTTGAAAAATTGGATGAGAAGAAGATGAAACATAAGATAAGAACAAACGAGGCTTCAGGAGGTCATTTTAGACCAATTTTGAAACTTAGGGCGAGACTTGACTGGAAATATAATTTCAGATAAAATTAATATGACTGTATCTATTTTAATATTGTTTTACAAGAGGATAACATTTGATAAGTTAGTAAATAAATGAGATTACCGTCAGAGGATAGAACGATTGTTTCACTCTGAGCTCCCGACTCGATGGCATTCCAAAGCCTTAACGTTTTGTCCCAGCTGACTGAAGCCAACGCTGTACTGGATAACACGGGGCTGAACGCCAAGCCAACAACTGGCCCTTCGTGACCTGTTAGCACCTACAACATGTAAAAATTATTATGAATTAATCAAGCACTCTAGTAGATTTATTGCAACGAGAGCCAACAATAACTTGAAGTTTGCGTTTTTGATAACTAATTTCCGCTTTTAATTGCTGGACTCACAAATATCTGTTCACAATGCTTTTTTACACTAATACCCGGTTGCAGAGTCATTACATAAAATCAAACATAGCTATGTGAGACATAGTTTAAAACCACTGAAATAAATGGTTGGTCGTTGCACAGTCGTTTGCCGAAGCCCATTTAGCTATATATCGAATTAGCACCACACATAAGTCACACTGCAGCTCTATTCACTTTTTCTCACTATATTTAGCGATTTGGAGGTTATAAACAACTTAAAAAATTGGGAGAGAAAAAAAAATACTTATATACAGATGATTTTTCGTAAACATCTTTCAAAAAAGCTATCACAACCTCTAAAATGCATTTGGTGGGAGTAGATATTGTTGGATTTAACAGCACGACTTCGGGCCCATAACTTAACTGACCGTTTTTAGCTATTGGGTACATAAATAAGCTCTTTCTGACGACTGTGCAACGAAATCATGTGTCTAATTGGGTGTTTTGAGTTTTATGGGAGCTACAGTTTACTTTGACATCTGTGCAACAGAAAGTGAATTTATGACTTCATAAATGAGTTAACTGCCTGATTTTAACTTAATGTGACAACTCTGCAACCGGGCATGAATCACATTCTGTGCTTATTGAGTTCAGTATTCAACAAAGATGTTGGGTGGCAACTGTGAATCGATCTTGCTGCTCCAAGATCCACTCTCACACGCACATGTTTGTTTACCATTAAATCAAATCAAATTTATTTCCTCCAAAAATACAACAAAAATATCAGCATTTAATTTTAAACTTAATTTCACTAAATTATATGGAAATAAAACAAACCCTGTAACCAATTCGACTTAATAATATATAGAACTTAAAGCAATAAAAAAGGAAAAAGCTTACTCAACTAGAGTTGAGTTTATATTAAGAGACTTGTAGGAAAATTTAAAAAGGAAATAAATGTTTTAAATCTTAAATATTAATTAGGGGAAAAGCTAAAAAGAAAATAAAGATAGAATAAAGACAACAGAGAAAAAATCTGGTGTGGCGCACTCACACAACTTTCCTTGTCGTTATGAGAATTTATTACCTGACGCTAGTGTTCCCGCGCATCTCAAGTCTACTATTTAAAGATCCAAGCCAGCTGGTGACATGGTGACAGGACAATAACGCTGGAGACACACGAAGTCTGCTATCTCTTCATAGTGAATGATTTAATAGAATCAACAGTTGCTAACAGTTTGTAATTGAAATAATAACATTTTCTCGAATCTCGAGCTTATTTTAAATTTTAGGTGAAAATGTTACTGAACATTAATTGTAGAGATTTTCAAGCTCAATCTTTTCCACTTGGAATTTTTTGTTTAAATTGTATCTAGAGCCTGATAATTGGGAATCTAAAATTAAACTTTGCATAGATGGGGCGGAGCTCCTGGAATTTTTACAGATATGGGACTTGGGACTTGTGGCAGTTGATAGAGCTTATCAATGATAATTTTAGGTATAAATTTGAAGAAAATCGTTGAAGCCGTTTTCGAGAAAATCGCGAAAACCCCTGTTTTTGACAACATTTTCACCATTTTATCCGCCATCTTGAAATGCATTAGATCGATATTGTTGGAGTCGGATCCTTATATTGTAAGGACCTTAAGTTCCAAATTTCAAGTCATTCCGTTAATTTGGAGATGAGATATCGTGTACACAGACGCACATACACTCATACACACACACACACACACACACGTACAGACTAATACCCGAAAACCACTTTTTTGGACTCAGGGGACCTTGAAACGTATAGAAATTTAGAAATTGGGGTACCTTAATTTTTTTCGGAAAGCAATACTTTCCTTACCTATGGTAATAGGGCAAGGAAAGTAAAAATAAAGATAGATTGATAGAAGATGCAGAAATTTTAAAGAAGCGGTGAACCAAAAATCAAATTCTTTGAAGTTTGAAGAGAACCAAGTAGAGAGTAGAGTAGCTTCTTCAGAGTAATTTATTCAGTGTTACTTGCACATCAATGTGTTCTAGTTATTTGGCTTTCGTGTAGAGGCATTTTCCCCTGTAACCAATCATTATGTAATAAAAAATATATGCTAATGTATTCATGTTCGAATATATATGATAGTCGACAGTGATCTACAGCTTCATTGATATAATCATTATTTTACTAACGTAGCTTTAGAAACTGGGCTTAGTTAAGAAACTAGAAGTGGATTTTTTAAACATTTTATCCAAAGTCCTAAAATTCTAATCATAGCTTATCCTTGCACAAAATCAATTAAAATGTTAATTGATATTTATGCAATAGTAGAGGTACATAGTTCGAGAGAGTTCAGTTCAGTTCATACAGATTCCGTGTTGCCGCCATAGCTGGTAGACCCTTAGTGGAAGCTATTAATCCTTCTATCAAGCACGCTAAGCACGGGTCAATAGTAGCTTCCACTAGTTTAGGTCGACTAGAACATGTATTTGGAAATGCCATGCACAAATTTTGAGTTCGGGACATTTCCAATTCCGCGTTTCCGTGACAGCTAGTGGAAGCTACTATTGTCCCTGTGTGCAGGCTGTGATCACAGGTATTCATTCTGGCACTGAAGGTGCATAAGAACTGAAGGTATTCTTTCTAGGTAGAATAATATAAAACATATCTTAAACTGTATGATGGGTATTGCATTTTTGAGCACTTTTGTAAGACTTTCTATTGACTAATATTGACCTCAAGCAATCGTCCGACTTTCATGGACCAGAGATAGATTTCGAAGACATCCTGTCCGCCGGCTGCAACGAATTCTCCACTGGCATCCAGAGCCAAGCTCACAAACTGCACAGGGCGGGGCGACGTGAATGTGCGGAAATTACGGTACCTGCCAATAGAAACACACATGAAAATCATACAATAAGGTCTGCTTATCGCAACTACAGTATACGTTCCAATAAATACAGTAAATAAATAATCATTTATTGATTTCATTTCACATAACACCAAATTAATGATTGGGAGAAAATCAACAGGATCGACCCAAAATTATTTCTCTCCCTAATTTTGATAATAGAATAGCCAAAATGAGGTTATGTGACCTAATTACTAGAGGCATGTAACTTGAATCGTGTAAACACTGACTTGAACCTGTAATTTGTATGTGTATGTGTACACACGTTTCACGTGAAAATTTTCTGGTAACCGGCTTCCAGTAAATGGAGTTATGAAAAATAAGCAAATAAGACAGTAGGTAATTGAGAATATTTGGACTGCACCAAAAATTTCAGTAATAGAACGAGTGTACTGAGTTCTTACTAATGACTACCTTAAAGCTAAGTTTCAAACAGTTTCAACTGCGGATAATGCCCACATAAGATTTTTATTTGTGCTCAGATGATGGAAATTTTAAATATAGATCGATTTGAAACAAAATAAAACAAATATATTAATTAGTTAAACACTATTCATCGGTAATAATGTAAAATGTTTCATGCACTTTCTTTAATGCGGATGATGCCCACATAAGCTTTTCACTTGTGCCCAGGTAATGGAATTATATTGATGAAATAATGAAACATCCACGCTGACCGGCGGGATTCGAACCCACGACCAGACAGAGTGTAACAGTCTGGAGTTGCAAACTACAGACCATTACACCTCACCGGCCGGCTATTCTAAGTCTATAAATACTGATTCTTTCTTTAAAAAATGAAATATATTTTTGAATGTATGAAATGATTAAATCTAAATTGAATTGATTGTGATATTGACCTAGTCATATCGAAAGCCCGCACCGTACCGTCAAGCGAGGCAGAAACGAGGAACTTGCGACTATTGGCGAAACGTACGGCACTCACGCTCGATGTGTGCTCACTGAATGTCACAAAGCAGAAACCAGATCTTGTGTTCCATAGTTTCACCTGCAAATCACAACAAAATACAAATTACTAAAAAAATAATGTAAACATTTATAGATAGTCTAAATAATAATTCATTTATAAGTAGAGAGGTACTTAATGAAAAAAAACAATGTTAAACAAATATTTTTTATAAGTAGCGGCATTAATGAAATGAGTAGCCTATGGAAACAATCAACATGTAGCCATTGGCCGTTTTCATACTCACCGATTTCTCGCCGACACGACACGCAGAATGATCCCCGATTGGCTAATTCTCACCAAAAGCTGATTCTCAGTCAATCGGAGAACATCGTATGTTTCGTGTCGGTGAGGAATCGGCGAGTATGGAAACGGCTCAGTTCAACATCAATTATATTACAAAATATACATAGTAGAAAATAGTAGCCTACATAATAGAAAAAATATAATGTCATAATTCATTGATGAAAACATTTTTTGTTGCTCTGGAGAATACTTTCAAGCATGAGAGGTTTCAGTCTGTTGAAAATGACCAAATGTGTTTGGAAGCATGCTCCAGTCACTTTCACTTTCCGCACAAACATTTTGTACTGCAAACTCAGGATTCTATTAGAATTATAATAATTATCAAACGTAATTCGAAATTAAATTGCTGTCAACCACCCATAAGACTTCTGTTATAGAAAATATTTTTATTTATTTGTGGATACAATTGCAGACCATATTATTGATAAGATTGAGATTATACAACAGGCTTGACCCAAAACTATTCTACTAACATGTCCAAAAATATTGAAAATAGGGAGAACAGCTAGAAGGAAATTCTATGAGAGCTATTATCTAAAAATGAATAACACACGCGTAAATCGAACTCGTTCTTTTTGCCAGACAGGCATGCTCAATTACTACTCCAACGGATAGCAGCTATCATTCTATACAAAATCAAAACGGCTTGATAGTACAGGATTTTGCAATAGTACAATTTTAACTACAGAGTAGTTATGGCGTTTAATTTGGAATTTCTTTTGATAATAATTATGCATACGTTGTTGTGTTTAGATGTATTCTACTTTACGAAGTTTTAATAGAGTAATAGTAATTTACTAAGAATATCTTTACAAAGTACTGAAAGTACTCTATTTAAGTTTTCTAAGTAAAGTTTTCTATATAGAAGAATCTCGACATTAGCCACACAATCCATCCATGAAACCCTCAAAATCCTCTAATACAGCCACATCTCATATGACTCCAATCTTTTGTTGTAACTTCTGTCAATGTCCATAACTCTATTCCATATAAAAATACCGAAAAAACATAAACAAAAAGCGCAACATTGTGACTTGATTATTCATATCCAGATCTCTACTTTTGAAAATTGAGGCCATCTTAATGAACACACTACTCCTTTCCATTCGGCATTTAAGATAACATGTTATTACACTTGTTTATGCAGACATTGAATACATAACTGTAAACATACAGTTCTCAGATTTTCAAGTCAAGAAGCGTCCACAGGAACATAAAGATCAGAATATATAAAACTATAATACGCACAGTGGTCACTTATCTAGACCGCTGGGAAAGGGAAATGCTGCGTAGAATATATTATATGGACCTATGTGTGATGAGGGTGTCTGGCGAATAAGAAACAACAACAATGAATTAGCTGCACTCTATAAAGAGCCACCCCTGTCTGTATATGTCAGACTGAACTGCTTGAGATGGGCAGGGCATGTGGAGCAGATGCCAGACCCTCGGTCACCCAGAAAAATATATGTGGGACAACCGGGAGGCAGAAGACCGGTGGGAAAGCTAAGACTGAGATGGGTGGATGGCATCTCAAAGGATGCTGCAGAACTTCTTCGCATCAGGAATTGGAGAATGAAGGCAAGAGATCGTGATGGATGGAGGCGCAGTATTGAGGAGGCCAGGGCTCGATTTGGGCTGTAGCGCCATCAAAGAAGAAGAAGAAGAACATACAGTTCTTCTTCTTCTTAATGTTCTTCTTCTTCTTCCTGTGGTTATGGCGTTTCGGGTCAGTCGCTTCCAGGAGCCTCGGTCATGTGTTTATAATATTCAAATTATAATATTACAAGCACTTATATTTTTATATACCTGACCAAGCAAAACACATAAATAAAAGAACTATATAGTGCATAATATGTAGGTATTTGTGTTGTGTATCTTGCATACCTTTCCGTCTTCTCCGCCGGTTGCAATGTACTGTCCATCTATGGAGTAGGCGAGACACGCCATGCCAGCCGCATGCGACTGCTGCTTCATCACATATGTCTCGGACTGCCACTCCCACACCAGCAGTTGGCCGTGACTCGAACCCCCGCAGCCCAGGGCCAGCCACTCTCCGCTCCCGTTCAGTGACACCGTTGTGATTGCCTGCTCTGATATACTGCAACAAAATCAAATTGCTTTCAAAAGAGTACTATTTTTTTAATTTAAATTTCATTTATTGCCAATTTAGAACATTCAAGACTTATTACATAACATTAAAAATATTTACCAACAATGGGTTCATTCTGGGAGCAAGGTAAGTGGTAAATTGTTCCCTGTCAAGTGACTGCCTATCACGTGACTGGTGAAAAACTACTTGTTCCCATGGAACGCCACTTCAAAATCTTTGATTCAAGCTTTTGGCGCGCACTTTTGAAGTTGATTCCCACCAAAGTTTGTCTTTTACTAGCTGCGAAGATGAACAAATGTTGCTTTACAAACTTACCTTTTAGAAGAGTGTTCATTTCTTCCACTTCATAACTCTCAAATATTCTACCATTCAAAGAATGGTTATCAAGCATCTTTTTGTTGGTTATATATTATGTGGCTTTGTCTCTTTACTGTTTAGGGCTACTTGTAATATAAATATAAATACAAATCTCAGTACCCTTAAAAAATGGCATCAATGTCCGAAACATGTTGTGTTAAAATAATTCAAAAAGGATACTGAGATTTATATTTATATTTGGCTTTACTATGGTAGACCAACAAGCCATCTGCAGACGGTTCATCCTATCAACCAATGACAGCCCTTCGATTTTGGTACATTCTGAATGCGCCGCCGTCAGAGTGCAAGAGAGGATTGATTTATCGGTAACTGGATTTTGGAACATTTACTGTCAAAATGGTTCCCATGTGACGCAGAACTTTTTATCGCTAGTCACAATTCACCACTTGGAACAATTTACCGTGTTCCCAGAACTTAACCAAAAAAACATTATGCAATCCTGTACAGATATCAACAAAAACATAATATATTTTCTGTTCGTAATTCACCATAATATCATATAAGCCCTTATGTCTCTAACGCTTTTGATTTTTCTAGACTAAGGCCCTGTTTCTAGGACAGTTATTGAATCTAATGAACCATTGAACCAATTTATTCAATATAGACTTAATGGTCGATGGTCGAAACCGGGCCTTGGTTACTGTAAGTGCCACTTTTAATTGCATTGTCAATATTAATTTAATCAATCAGCTACCAGCAATATTTGCATTAGGTTGAAGTTTTATGAATTAAATTAGGTGAATTGGTGAAAGTAAAAAGATTATTTTCGCCACACTTCACAGAAAGCAGCTGTTTTCCAGTCCCTACGTAGATCTGAAAGACATTGTTTGCAGACGACTCTCGTCAGAAGTCAGAACAGGTTTCTTTCCGGCTAAGGCCGGAAAGAGTAACCTTTCCGGCCGCTAACAAATTTCAAGTGGGCTAAAACAGATGATCAAAAAACTTTTCATTATTTGTGTTTATTATTCAATAATAATTAAAACATTTATAATAAATAATAAAAAAGTATAAACTCAACCTCCCACATAATTGAACATAATCTTCTAGGTTATTTAGACAAATCAGAATAAAAAATAAAAATACTTGGAAAATTTCTTGATATTCAGATTACCTAAGATTTGCTAGAGCTATGACCTTCCACTTTTGCTTTTGGAAGTGCTTAATAAACAATTATTCTCATATATATATTGTTTATTTTTCTGTGTGGCAAAAAATAGCGTTCGCACCACGGGCAAAAATGTTTTTCCGGTTCTCAATCTTTTCTAGTCCTCGGCCTACGGCCTCGGACTTGAAAACCGATTTCGAGCCGGAAAAGTCTCATTTTCGGCCCTAGGTGCGAAATATACTATTTTGGATTTCTCTTTGGTTTGTGTATCCGATCATATGCCTTAGCTGAACCACTGATAAACTTGATTTTTTTCAACTAAATAATAAACTAAGGAGATTACGTTTTACAATACAACTTTTATCCTTTGCTGTAAAGCAGGAGTTACGTGTTGGTCACAGGTGAATATGATAATACAGTTTTTTCGATAATCGAGTAATAATACCTTCTATAAATTACTCACCTCATGGAATGTATGAGATTAACATCAGGCAGTTCGTGTATTAGGAAAGCACCATTCGAAAATCCTGTGACCAATATATGAGTTTGCTTATGGTAGGCAGCCGAGGTCAGTTTGGGCTTATCGAATCCGAACTGGTCGCACAGGTAATGTTTGGCCAGCAGCTTCATCAGACGCTTCTTCGAATCCGTGTCTTCCGACTCTTTTTGTTCCTCATCTTCCGAAAAAAACAAGATAATTGAGTAAAATATCATTGAATTTTGTTAATCTTTGTCGATATCCGTGTCTTCTGTCTCTTTTTGTTCCTCATCTTCCGAAAAAAAACAAGATAATTAGGTAAAATATCATTGAATTTTGTTACTCTTTGTCGATTCATTCGAAAAAAATGTTCAAGCAAGATAATTTAAGTAAAGCATCGCTGAAATTGTGCAAGAACGTACTATTATTATTAATACGTCGTATTAAACCGCATTTAATGAGCAAAGCTCAAACGGTGTACGACATGTGAAATATATTTATTATTTGTAATTAATTTCATTCAATTTAGAAGTATTTTTTAATTTGAAAATGATTTTTGTGTTTATGGATTGTAAATTGAGTGTGTAATTGAAGAATTTTTGAAGTGACACATAACCTCTAGCTACATTTGGACTGTTGTATAAATTAGAATTGGAACCGTTTTGGGCGTAAGTTAGCCTGTGGTACTTTTCTGTAAGTTGTATAATTCTGAATGAGAATAAATAAATTAAATATAGGGGGTTTTCCTCCATTGAGGGAAAGTTTTTCATTTCAAAAAAACGTCTAAATGATTTTCTGAACACTAGGATTTAAATGAAAATTTGAGAAGATCTCATAGCACTTTCTCACTGAATACGGGCAGCATTCAGTTAGTGTATCTTTGAGAACTGCAATAAATTTACTTAGACATAAATAAATATCTGTTTTGAACTATTTCCTACTATTCTCTAATTGAAAATGTCCAGTTAGGCTGTAGTGTCGTTGAAACTAGTTCAAAACGGACCATTACTTGCAGTTCGTCATGGATAGTGGAATAGATAAGTGTAAATAAATATTGATAACAAACAATAATTCGTCAAAGTGTTTCCTTAACCTTTGTCAATTGATACAAGAAATTGATTTTCATATTTAAATTTCCAAACAGTTGCAAATGGTTCTAAAACACGCTACATACAGGGGAAATCGAATCGGACAATAGTAGCTTCCACAAGCAGCCGCGGGAACGCGGGATTGGAATTGTTATACACATTCGTGTAACGGATATTTCCAATTCTGTGTTTCTGTGGCAGCTACTAGTGGAAGCAACTATTGACCCTGCTAAAGAAACTGAGCCTTACGCCTATTTGTGATCTTTATATAAAAGCACAAAAATATTGAACAATGAATTAATTGAAATGTCAACATGGCGCTGATAAAGTGGGATTCAGTTGAGTAACATGAGAAGATTCCGTTGAATATCATTTATGAGTCGAAACATTACTTTCTGATGGTTCGGAATCCTGCTGTAATATATTAATTAACTCATGAGACATAATTTTATATTATAGTTTTTTTTTTTGAAAACAGGGTTATATGGTAATATTTTTCAACTAACAAATCAAGTAGCCCTGAAAAAAAAACATTATTAGAAATCAATTACATCATTCATCATCATCCTTACTATTACACAGAAGCCCAAACCTCATGTGGGAATTACCCTCAGCAAAAAGAACAAATTTTAAATATGAGCTTTCACCAGAAATTAAAAAGGAAAACAGATAAAATTTCATCTTACTTTTCTTTTCATTCAACTCTTCCATAATCTGTTGCCTTAATTCCCCAGTTAGAAGATTGAGATCGTCTTCTTCTTCTTCCCCATCTCCTTCCTTCTTCATTTTCTTTTTGTTGGGGGCTGCAGTAGCAGCATCGAAGGGCTCCAAATCGCTGAGGCTCAAGCTACATTCCCATATGCACAGCTGACCATTTCTGCAAAATGGACGAAATTGAGCAAAATGATTGTTGCTTTGGAACCTAGGAGGCTGGCAATAGTTTCAAAATCCGATTAACTATTACTATACTACATTGCTTTTCATTTAATGCTTGAAGGTTTATTTCAAAATCCGATTGACTATTGTATTGTTTCATTCAATGCTTGAAGTTGAATTGCTTCATTTTGCTTCAAATTGTAATGCTATCCTTGTCTATCATTCAACAAAGCAGATAGCGCTATCTCTTTCTCGCTTTGCTCTGTAGCCAGATCGTCTTTTAACAATGTAGAGTTCATAATTAATTAACAAAATAATTCATCTTAATTATGAAAATTCATTATGAAATTATTGAAAATATATTTGATGTTAGAAGCTTTGTGGCTTCATTTAAAATATTGTTTGATGCCAAAGTCTAGTTTGCTAAAAGATTTTTAAATTGATGAAATAGTCAAAACTAGTTTCTCGTTATTCTAATGAAACAGTGATTGTTGCAAGTCCTTCTATTCAATTTGAAATTATAAATTCGAGTTCTTGCAATAAGTATGGTAGTTTAATGTCTCAATATTAATAATACACTTTTTCTGCATTCTTCCAGTCAGTATCAAGTGTTTTTATTAAATTTTATCGATCAAATTATATATATTAGATGGAAAAGGAATCCAAATATTTATCATTTCAAAATAAATATCAATACAGTAATATTGATAACAAGGATAATCTATAATATAATAACGGAAAGAATTGGCTTATATATGTACGGGATAGGAGATTCACGAGTCTCGTCTTATCTACTGAACTCATTAACTTGAAATTTTGCATATAGATTTTTAATTCAACGAGGATGGTTATAGGCCCATTACAAATTCTCCTAGATTTCAGTAGGTCAAGTATTCAGTTTGTCAAGTTTCTATATGATAAATACATAAATAAAAATTTATTTAATATAATTAAATAATTCAATCAAATCCAAAAAATAATATTAAAGATAAATATTTAATTTCAAGGACAAAATTTGATAATTAGGTTAATAACTTAATTTAATATCGTTCTGAAGAGAATCCGTTAATCAAATAGTTCTGGTAAAGCCTGCTGTTCCTCTCAATTTGTATATAAATATTATAAATTGCTTATTAATAGATTGATGGATGAATAAATGTTGTTTCTGCTTACTCGATTCATTTGCACTAACCTTCCAATGGTGGTAACATCCAAAGAGTCTTTTTCAAAGAACACAGCCACCACACAATCGGAAAGTGCACTGAGCGTGTGCTCCCTGAAGTTGGTGTACTTTTCCAATGGGTAGAGTTTAGTTGACGTATCCTTAGACCCAACAGCTATCACCCTAGTAAAGTTTGAAAAGAGAATATTAAGTCATCATGAAAAACCAATCAAGTAACTTGTAATTAATTCAAACTCACAAACCAATGATGGTGCTATGAGCATTGAAACTCAAAACATTCCCCATTTTCACGTTCTCATGATTTGTGCGAATTTTCCAGTGTTCACGTCACTACACGTCGAGGTGACCTTGAATATTAACAGCTGATCAGCCTCTGCTGGAAGAAGATACGTTTGAATGACTACTTCCTGAATCTGATGTGTATTGTAAAAATCTCCACTATAAAATGAATTATTCCAATGTTGAGTGGTAGAGTAGACCACATCTCAACTCCGCCTAATAAGGAATAGGAATATTATTTATTATTTGAGTATTTATTTATTAGTATTAACCTAGAGTAAGTTATTATTGTTACACTATTATTTTGTATTTTCATTTCATTCCAATGAAGCTAAATTTTCAATCCTAAAATATACTTGTTTTTCCTATTCAATGAAGAATCGAAGACTTATGAACTTATTTATAGATTTATGGACATTTCTTCTCTTTTCCCTTAGTTGGAAAATCAAAGGCTGAAGGCACATTCCACATTCTTATGAATATTCATTTATTGATTAAATTATAGAAATGATTAGGGGGGACCAACGGGCACATCCCAACACTGTTACTTTCTCCTATCATAGATATGGTCATAAATATTTTGTCCTTCACAGTCACCAAATATTTGGTCAAAAGTCTCTTTGAAACATTTGTCATATCTATGATCAAAGTTTGATGCAAGTCGATTGAAATCGATAGTGTTATAGTTCTGGGGAAACCAAACACCTTTTTAAAAAGAAAACTTTATTTTTTAAACACATATTTATAATATACATAACTAATAAGAGAGAAGTGCTCTCGGTGAAGTTTGGCAGTAGACTGATAAAAAGTACTATGATCGAGCATTGGAATACAGCATCAGCAATAATATTAGGTGTTACCAGATGTAACTTATGACCTACATATGACTGTCTAATGGGGCCCTTATCTAAAAAGACTGCTTGGTATGTGGATGATGTAATTTATTGTAAGATTCCTAGTGATATTGTGGCTTTCATATTCGTTATGACATTATGAAATTTATGATAACGAACCTTGAATCGGAAGTCCAGTCGACGCAAGTGGTTTCGTCGAAACATCCATGGAAAACTCTCACCATTTCCATAGGATTGTAATCGCCCGTGAAATTTCCCGGAGCTTTGTAGATGAAAACTGTTGAAAAATTAATAAATCACATAAATAAAAGAGTATGAGCCCCAGCGCAAAGCACCGCTTGTTTCATTCAAATTTGACAATTTTCATAGTAGTATTTTTTTAATAAATTTTCAATTAAGGCTCAACTCACACCTACGCGACTCAGGTCGAGAAGCGACTCGACTCTAGTCGAGACCATGTGCTTTCAAATGGTGACACTCAGACCAGTCGATTCTAGTCTCCGCGACTGTCACCATTTGAAAACACATGCTCATCGACTAGAGTTGAGTCGTTTCTCGACCTGAGTCGAGCCTTATTGGACAGTGCAACGAATTTTATAATTATATAAGGATGGATGTATAAATGGGAATGAATCAGGATAAACATTAATGCCAATTAATATTTGTCATACATCAAAATATAAGATATCCTCAACATTCAATAAAAAATCCATGCTATAGTGAGGTCCACGTTATAATGGCAGTGAAGGAAGATACGAGAACAACGTTGCCAAATTGACTCCATTTTGCTACTGACTGTACACAGCTGTTAAGCAATTCATCTCATTAAATTTGATCTGATAGTAATTTGAATTCCTTTGATAAAATAATCAATTTCATTCCAATTAATTAAATTCATCGATAAAATGAATATTTTCATAATTTGATTCTAAACTTTGCTTTCATAACTAAGATCAGATTTACAATGGCGGCTAAATTGAAAAGCTGTGATACACCAATCTGAACTTCAAAACAGCAATCAAGTTATTCGGTAGGTATTATATTCCAATTTCTTTTAAAAATAATAGAAAAATAGAAATCCTATATAATAGAATAATATCTCAATAAAAATAATTATATAATTATTTATAAAAATAATTAATACTGAAATAACCTTTCAATATTATTTATACCGGTACCAGTGTAGGCCTAACCTATTCTGGTAAACTGATACATGTTAGGATGGTCTCAAAGTTATCAACTTTTAAAGTGTCGTTTCAAGTGTAATTTGTGTTTCTCATACGGCAATATCTAAAATTTATTTCATTTATTTAAATATACATTTAAAATCAATTATACGACTTATCTACTTTAGCATTTTGTTGTAAATCAAAATAAAACATGGCGGCTGAGGATTGTCTTTCTACTTCTGTACAGTCACTGTTAAAAGTGAAATGAAATATTTCTGGCCAACTGACAACATTGCAAAGCTAGAGAGAGATAGCGCTATCTGTTTTGTTGCATGTTAGACAAGGATAGCAACACTATTGTCAATCGTGCACTGCCATTATAACGTGGACCTCACTATATACATAATGATCCGGGTGAATCAAATATAATAAAATATAATAGTAGAACGAGTACTTGACTTTTTAATGGTAGCCTATACTTGCATAATATGCTATAATAATGCTATGCAGAAATGCATGGCAAATATGTTAAACTACAGTGACATTCACATTATGAAGTCAGCTTCTTCCTTTTCCAACTCCGCATTTTTACCAAACCGTTAGCAGTATGAAGAAATATAATGAACTACCACAATATTCAATCTCATTAAAATGTATATTAAATCATGAAAAGATAATATTCTATTGGAAAATTTAATATATTTTATACATCTTTGATAATAATTAATAAGAATCAACAATACATGTAAAATATACCGGGACGAATTAAATCTCTACTATTTGACTCTATCGGGATGACGAGATGTCTCTCGACCTACTATAGAAGTGTTTTGAGTTTCATGACGCCATCAATCTCACAAGTGTGGGTAATGGATGAAGCAAATTATATATAGATACTTGCTTTCGTTGTCCAAGACTGGAGATTCCAGATAGACAGTGTCACAAACAATGTTGGTTGGTAGCCATTTGGCTAGTCGTTGAAGTAGAACTGCTTAAAAAATGGGGCTCATCCTCAAGCTCAGCAAATGAGTAGAGTGACAAGAAGGCGGTGGGAAAAGAAGTGGCAACATTACTGTCCTATTATCTCCGCTGACATTACAACGTGGATCTCACTACAGATCTAAAGATAATGCAATGAAAAATTGAGCATTAAAAATGTGAAATTACCATTATTTTCCTTGCAAACAGCAAAAAGTTTGCCATCTGGGCTGAATTTGATACAGCAAACGGGTCTCTTGAATTCGAACTTGTTCACCGTTTGTTTGCTCACCATACTCACTACCGAAGCTGTACCAGCTGAAAAACAATTACAACATACCTTGATTATATATACATTATCATAGATAACTACATACTTAGATTATTGCATTGAAAATCACTATAAATGAAATTCCAATTGAGCACAGTGTTAAGGTGGTGAAGATTGTTCCAAGAAGCCAACACGACTCTTGGAATGTCCTACAATTGGCTGAGAATCAGCTTTTGGTGAGAATTAGCCAATCGGAGGACATTCAGTGTGTCGTATTGGCTTGTTGGAACTACAGGTACTATATATACAGAGTGTTCTGAAAAAAGGTGCCCATAAGTCAGGGCGTGATTCTTCACATCAAAAGAAGAAAAAGTTTTAATTAACTTGGGTCCGAAAATGCTTGGTTACCAAGTTTTACAGAGTGAAAGATTTCGTCTGAATTTCAGTTTCCCTTCCCTGCGGGTATTTGTTGACTGTTGATTAAGATGTACAATTTAGCGTACTTTATGTAAAATGAACTGAAAAATTTAATAAAACCATTTCCAGACCTGTAGCTACAGTAATTTTTAAGATATGTGAGGAAATACGCAAAACTTGGTACTTTAAAGTTTGAAGCAGATTTACTATGTTAAATGTACAATAAACACAAAATATTTTTTACTTGACTTGTAGAAAATTTAATTTCGAAGAGAAAGATGTAAAATAAGTCTATAATAGACAAACGCAACCTTTAAAAAAATCCTTAATTACATACAAAACGAAAAAACCTTTTTTTTAGAACACTCTATATATATAAACTGTTTATATAGTTACTGTAGTTGGAACGATCGTCAGTGGCCAGCTTTAGAGAAGACGTAACCCATCTCTTGACACTCAATAAAAATTAAAATACAAAATATGAGTAAGAATTAAATAGATTTCAGGTGTGTTCTCACAGAAAGCGGCCGAGCGTTACGTGTTCCATCGGTCTAGGCTTGTTCGAACTCGGAACGCCTGACAGTTCTCTATGCACAGTAGGCTACACACACCCTTGGGGGAGACCTAGAAAAGGTCTGGATTAACCTATTTATATTAATTTATAAATAGAATTAAAACCAATTTAGTATCTATAGAGGTTTAGATAAAAACTAAATACATATAATAATTATTATGATATTCACTATAAGGGCTACTCGTATTTATGTGAAAATTAAAAAATCAAAGTTCCCTTTTTTAAATTTATTCTATTACTTAAGACATGTTTCCACTATCTTATTTTCAAGTGAGTTATAAAATAAAGTTTAAAGAAAGGGAGCATTGATTTTTTAATTTTTAAACTATTCCGATATACATCAGGACAATTTTAGCTGCAAAATAAAGAACTGGTTATGGGAGTTTGAAATGCTTGTGAATATACTCCCAGTGTCACTTACTTTCAATAAATTTAATCAAGGAATGTAAACTATTTGTAACAATGGACAAATAAGCAATAATCGTGATTAATTTTATAGTCAAAAGTGCAAAGGGGCAACTTTATTTTGTAAAAATTTCAACATAATATTTTTTCAGTTGAAATCTTTGACAATCAATCAGCTTCCTTCAAATATCGAAAAAAAACAGCTGTGCTATTAGTAAAGTTGTGTTTCTTTCTGGCTCAAAATTTTGCAAAATTACTCAAAAATTTCAAATTTGTAGAGATTTGAGTGAAATATTTTTGTTTTTAATTAGTTTTAAAATATCAAAATTTAAAATTTTTATTTTAGTCATTAGTTTTGAAGTGTAAATTGGACTTTTTGAAGTGACAAGTGAAATCTACCTCATTCTTTTTACTTTCCTTGCCCTATTACCATAGGTAAGGAAAGTATTGCTTTCCGAAAAAAATTAAGGTACCTCAATTTCTGAATTTCTATACGTTTTAAGGTACCCTGAGTCCAAAAAAGTGGTTTTTGGGTATTGGTCTGTATGTATGTGTGTGTGTGTGTGTGTGTGTGTGTGTGTGTGTGTGTGTGTGTGTGTGTGTGTGTGTATGTGCGTCTGTGTACACGATATCTCATCTCCCAATTAACGGAATGAATGTAAAATTTGGAACTTAAGGTCCTTACACTATAAGGATCCGACACGAACAATTTCGATCAAATGTGATTCAAGATGGCGGCTAAAATGGCGAAAATGTTGTCAAAAACAGGGTTTTTCGCGATTTTCTCGAAAATGGCTCCAACGATTTTGATCAAATTTAAACCTAAAATAGTCATTGATAAGCTATATCAACTGCCACAAGTCCCATATCTGTGAAAATTTCACGAGCTCCGCCCCATCTATGCAAAGTTTGATTTTAGATTTCCAATTATCAGGTCTCAGATATAATTTAAACAAAAAATTTTTAGTGGAAACGATTAAGCATGGACGTTTCTTCAATTAATGTTCAGTAACATTTTCACCTAAAATTGAAAATAAGCTTGAAATTTGAGAAAATGTAATTATTCAATTGCAAACTGTTGGCAACTGTTGATTCTATTAAATCATTCACTATGAAGAGATAGCAGAGATCTCGTGTGTATCCAGCGTTATTGACCTGTCACCAGCTGGCTCATATCTTTGACTTGAGATGCGCGTTTACACTAGCGTCAGGTGATCAATTTTCATAACGGCAAAGAAACTTGTGTGAGTGCGCCACACCAGATTTTTTGAAACTTTTATTTGTAAAAATTTGGGAAAACACAGTTTTGGGCTATGCTATAGCCTACAATGATAGGCTTTATCTAAAGTAAGCCATGGCTATGCCTGTAGTTGTCTTCTCCCATCATATTTAAATTATTATGATTTGAGATTGTCAATGAAATAAATAAATATCAAGCAATATTTCATAATGAAACAGCTGCACCTTGAATCAACTGGAAAACATTTGTTCTGAGAGAAACATCAGAGAAAAAAGAAGAAGCATTGGAGCATTAGCAAAACAAATTAACCAAGTTCAACTGTTTTTATGTTCAAAAAAAAAATACAAACATTATCTTCAGTTACTCAAAACATCAAAATTCTTAGTTTTTGAGGCACCGAGACTTTGAAATAATTCTTTGAAATTAAATTTACAGTGAATTTCATGGGTTTTATTTAGTTTTTGACGTAACCTAATTTCAATTTTCTCACCAAAGAGCACACAGATAACTTGAGCATAGTGACCGTACTATATTGTGTATACAAACTTTTAACAGTGAAATCCCAAGAAAATTATATTATTTGATTTTGATTCAGAAGACAAATTAAGAATAAGAAAAAGTGGATTGATATTCAAGTTTTTACAGAATTTTGAAGTTTTAATCTACCAAATTTATACAACAGCTTGGAAAAGTAATAGAAAAAGCTAAAAAGCATTTTAGAGTCAAAACGTTTTCAACAAGAAATAATAATACTATGGAGGAGGAGTCCAAATCTTCACAGCCTCAGAAACCCAGACCCAAAGGCAAAGACAATGTTACAACAAATCCGTTTTTCAACTTTTTGCGCGGCTTGCGTCAAAATCCGCAAATGAAAAACGAAAAAGTGACGCAAATCGCTAAAAAAGGAGCCAGCTTATGGAAAAAGATGACTCCTGAAGAGAAAAAGGCTTTCTACGATATGGCCGAAGAAGCAAAAAGAAATAAAATGGGACAAAAATCTTAAAGCAATAGAAACAAGAGAAATTTGAAGAAAAGTGATACAAAAATTGGTTTAAAAACTTGATTGTAACTTAAAATTAACAATAGCTTTGTAATTTGTAAACTGGAAACTATTTGCAAATTTCTTCAAATTTAGCACTCCAAATTATTTTTTGGAAATGTAATATTATGTGATGTGTTTAAAAGTTTAACGTCTATGACATAGAAACAAGTTCAACAACGAAAATAATATTGTGATTATATCGGTGTGTTATATATATCTACTGATCAAGAACTGTTGTGTTTTGTAAAATTTTGTTAAAATAGTCTAAATTATTGTGGTTTAATGTACATAATAAAATCTATTTTCAATGCCTTTGTTAATGTTTTGTTAAATTTAAAAATTTAAATTCAAATCTTTATCTGTCCCAAAAACATGATTACAATGACAATGGTTATAAAAGTAAATTACAATATAAAATGAAATACGATCAAAAAGGATAGAATATAGATATATTAAACGGGAATTACCTGTAAGGTTCAAAAAAGCCTGAGCGCAGAGGCTCAGAGTGTTCAATGAAGAACAATAATGCAAAAAATAATGTGGTAACATGCAACTTAGTTCTGTTAAACTAAATAATATTTAACATTTATTGAGAAAATCGGGGAGAGTAACAGGAAGTGAGGAGGGGAAGAGAAAGTTGCAGAGTAGGGACATAAGAAAAAGAAAAGGGTAGTTGAAAATTACAAAAAACATGGAAGTCTTTATACTAAGATAGGAGATAGTATAGTCTTTATTCTCTAGATTTCAATTACCATTTTTACATGAATTTCAATTACCAGTTTTCTATTAAATTTACTAGTGATAAAATGGTTTAGGATAACATTAATGAGGTTTGATTACTTATATAAAAATTGTTCTCTACGAATTTAATAAAAAAGTATTTGCAATTTGAAAAAGGTTATACGATGTTACACTTCTTTATTTGTCCCAAAAACATGATTACAATGACAATGGTTATAAAACAAACAAAAAAATACAATACAATATGAAATACCATCAAATAGGATGAAATATAAATATATTAAACGAGAAAGACATTTTTTCTTTTTTTTAGTGTACCGGTAATGAAGTTTGGTAGTTCTGATTACTATACTTAACGCATGGATACCGTTAGTTGCGAGACCAAAATGTTCTCTCTGGACGTATTACCAAATATTCCTAAAATTTTGGGAGCATTATATAACAAACGGTTATATGCTGAACACTTCAAACTGTAAATTATAAAATCTTTTTACATCTTCAATGTTAAGTTTTGGACAGAAACTCTGTGCATTAGAATGGTGTATAAGCTGTAAATACAGAATTAGTCATATGTATGGGATGTATGGGAACCCTTCAATAAATTAGAGACTGTTAAAAATATAATACTGTAACTTTCAGGATAAGTTATTGGTCGAAAGTTAAAAGGCCTTTTGGCGTACAACTGTATTTCATCCCCTCATAAGGGGGTGACTTAGGGGTTGTAACTGAAATATTTTAAATATAAACACCCATTGTGTAATACATCATTTAAAGGCCATTTTAAACAAGAAAGGTGGCATCAATAAGAAAGTTCTATGATGCTTGTATCCAAAATGGCGGCTGATTGAAATTCTAATTTTTTTAAAAATGAGGGGTTGTAACTCAAATATTTTAAATGTAAGCACCCATTGTGTGGTACATCATTTAGAAGGCCTTTTCAAAAACAAGAAAGATTACATCAATAAAAAATGTTCTGTGATAATTGTATCTAAAATGGCGGCTGATTGAATGTCAATTCATTTCAAGTACAAACTAAAACTTCAATCAGTCGCCATTTTGGATACAAGTATCATAGAAAACTTTTATTGATGCCATATTTCTTGTTTAAAGAAGGCCTTTAAAATGATGTACCACACAATGGGTGTTTACATTTAAAATATTAGAGTTACAACACCTAAGTCACCCCTTTATGAGGGGTTGAAATACAGTTGTACGTCAAAAGGCCTTATAACTTTCGACCAATAACTTATCCTGAAAGTTACAGTATTATATCTACAACAATCTCCACCTTATTGAAGGGTTTCCATACATACTAATCACTCTGTATATTGATGGATTATCTTTTAATTTGTAATTTGTGTTGAATTTGAATTCTATTTCAAGTAGAACTTGAAAAAGTTATATTTTGTTGATGATAAATGAACGCTCAACAGACCACGATATTTTTGACTCAATTCACACGAATATAATTTATCTAAAATTTCATTTTTTCATCCTTACCTTCATTGACAGCAATCAAGGCGGATCCATTTGGAGATAAATCAATTGCGGTGAAGTTGAAACGACTTTCAACTGGCAGAGTCCATGATTTGTTGCTAGAAAAATGGAATATTTTTACAGATAACAATACCTGAATCAATACGAAACAATCACAGTGACAATAAAATAATAATTTTCATGATGACTTGTGCGAATGTAATAAGGTGAGGTATAATGCACAATTCAACCATAGAGAAAGCTAACACTCCTGTATTCTTATTCTATGATAGAGTCCAGATGCTATGTAGAATGATTCATGATTAACCCTGTTAAGTACTAATCTGGATTTTTTTCAGGAAAATCAAGTTAATGTAGGATTCTGAATGTATCATAAATTTATGGGATTCTAACATTATTATTATTATTATTCCTATGATTCTTTGTAATTACGGTAACTTACTTAGAAAATTGTCTAGAAAACTTGATTCTAAATCATCCTAATTATTAACAATCAATTGACGTTGGAACAATACATTCCAGGAATGAAATGAAATAATATTACTTGATGAGATAATTTTCGCAGTTTTCTAGACAAACTTGAAAATTTGTATGGTTTTGTGGTAAGACCCCGGGTATGGGGGCCATGGGCCATACCCAAGGGTATGGTTGAATTTCTTTACCCGCAAAAATCATTGGAAATGCAACTTTTAAGCCTAGTACGGTTTGGTCGCCTAGGTACCATCTACCAGGACCGATAGACAAAGAGTAGCCTACATTGCACTAAAATGATAATTGTTGTTAGACATTATTTCAAATATATTTTTTTTAATATTCTCTTTAATAGAATGGCCTGAGTGTAGCATTGATGGCAGTGGCCTGACATTGACTCAACGTTGACATGGGAGCCACACATTCTTGGAATAAGTGAGAAGTTATAAAAAGTGATATACATCCTCAGGAAACTGAGATGGCTTCTGAGAATAGAACACTCTTGTTGATGCCATACCATTCAGTTTTTGGTTATATTCATGCAGTGTGTAGTATCCTGATATAGTGCCATTTACCAAATGCCAGGAACGTTCTGCTGCTACAAAAGAGGGTACTACGTGTTATTACACACAGTATAATGCTCATTGCCAGCCCATCTTCCGCAGATTGGGCATTCACACAGTCTGTGGTCTTTGGTCATTGTTTGGCTTTTCTGCTACAACATATCAACATTGCAGCGGAGGCAGCGGACAAATTTGGATGTGCCATGCTGTCGTCTGACGAGAGTGAGGGACTGTTTCCCGGTGATGGCATTGGAAATGTTCAATCATTCGCCAGAGTGAGTGAGAGAGCACCCAGTGAGTGGTTTGTCAATGTGGCTGATTGGCACAAGTCCATAATATGAAAAAGAGGATTTTTCAATGAGAATAATAATGATTTGCAACACTGCCATCATATGATAGTGTGAGTGTGTGTTCTATTGACCTTCGTTTTGAACGTATACAGCTCCTGCTATAAAGGCTTCATGTTAACATAAATATGACACGATCAACCCAGGAATGTCCTGGCCAACGACCTAGAAATTGGAGATTATTATTGAGAAATACTTTTTTTAAATAAATACAGTACTCACTTTTTGAGATCGAATACAGTGATTCTATTCCCAACTGGACTGAATATACAGTTTCCGTCCGGCGAGAAAAACACATTTCCTTTCTTATACACCGAGCCCAGAAGATTACTGAACTGAAATATTAACAAATCAAAAGAAGAATTGATCAGTTATCGATAACAAGAAACATTAAAAAGTTATAAGGAACATGGAACACAATTGCAGTGCAGTATAGCATATTATATTTAAAGCATATAGTATATTTCACCACACAACCGACAGCTCCAGTGGTTGATTTCTTTTGACAATTCCCATATTGATGGGGTTGAAACAGTTCATTTTCATCAAAGTACCCACAAAGCTGAGTGTACATTACTCTGAGTTTTGAAAAAATAAAAATATTAAAACTGAGTTTTGGATAAATGAGAATTATTGAAGCTGCTCTGAATTTTGCCAACTCCTCAGGAGCTCAGGGTCTCCTTTCATTAAGACGGGAATACATCTTCAACTCAGTAGTAGAAAGTCCGGAATCCAAACAATTGTTGATTGGCTCACCTAATGTGTAAATTGAATTGAGTGCTGAATCCCAAGTGACCGGCATCTTGATTGATTTTTATCTATGACATAATACCAATGAACCCACAAGTGTGGGTAATGAGCGGAGAAGTTATAAGGTAATACTCTCAATTTATTGCTGACTTCATTACTGCGGTTAAAACTCTATAAATTTCAGGACTTGTTAAATTATTGTATTATTAGACTACAACAGATTGTTGAGAGTTACCCTCACCCAATTCGAATACCTACAGTTCCAAATATAAACGTGACTTACTGCCTTAACCGATGGTCACAAAGGACTATTAAAATTTCAGCAACATGTTGAATAAAGAAATTATCCATGTAAACAGTATTTAATCTTTTCATTAATACAGCTAACTTCTTCTTAAAACTATTTTAATATGATATTGCTAGAAAATTGTAATAAGATTTCTTATCCAGACCTTCTTTGTATTGACAACGACGAGTGTTGAGTGAATAATTATTGCTATAATAGTTCAAATTTTGTCAGGTACTACCTAACCTCAAACCAAAACTGCATTCATTTATGCAGCAAGAAAATTAAAGCGTGATTTTATGTATGTTTCAACAACGTAGAATACATAATAGTAAATAATAATAAATTCATAGCAGAGGTTTTAATTTTTAAAAACACAAGTTTAGCCTGATAATACAAAATTCACATGTGCTTTGTGCTAAATTATAATTTTGACCAAATAAAGATTTATAAATCTTCCGGCTTACCTTGTAATGGAACTTCATCTTGAAAAATTCAAATATGAACTAATAAAGATTTTTAATTTTTATAATAATAATATTGTCATTTTAAGTTTAATTTGAAACATAAAATTAATCAACATAACCTAAAAACATCACGTTTTGGAACATCAGCTGTGAAAACTGAAATCACAAATTCTGTCATATGATCAGTCTGGCACACCCACTTATCGCAAAATAGTTTGCAAAGCTTTCGGTGTTATGTTTTACAAGCATAATAATTAAAATATCATAATTACAAGTAAAGAAATAGTTTTGCCAAATAATATCTTTTTTCTCATAAGTTATTCTGTCAAAGAGCTTACATAATTTTTGCTGTCAGATATCGCAAAGGCATTGAGAGATAACCAATAATTGCCAGTGACGTCAGATAAACTCCATGTAAAAAGGCTTGCAATTGGTTGATGAAATGGAATATCGTAGCTTTTAGCCAGTAGCAAAACGCCACACTTGGTGTGTTGAGTAGGAATATTTCGACTCATCACATGACCATCGACCACTTTAGGCCATTTTTGATACAAGAGAGTGTTTAGTTCTCTGCAGTTTAGTGCACGGATAAAGTTCTGTTAACTTAGGAACCTGTAAATACTCGAAACAGTATTCTCGAAATGGCGGAAAAGGATAACCCAATTTACGGACCCTTTTTTGGAGTCATGGGAGCTGCCTCAGCTATTATTTTCAGCGGTAAGTATTCTTTTCCATACACTGAAAGTGCGATATTGATTAGATTGGGACTTTACCTTATTCACGATTTTCCTATTTATTATCCTCAAAACGTGTTTCCATCTAAATTTTTATTAATTTAGGAACTAATTGAACAATATTCATGCTTTTCTATGTAGATTCTAATGATATTTTGCGTTTCTACACAAATTCTGTACTGTAAGCCGTATACAGGCGGTAACATACTCATGATTAGACAGGTTCTAAACCAAGTACTTGAATTCAATACCGTTTCAGTTATTATATACTTCATGAATTTCATATAATTTTAAATTCTAAACCATCTTATTTGTGACAATCAAGTAGATTTCTACACAGCTGGTAGCCCAATTTTAGGTTGTTCGGCTGTAATGACATGTTTCAAACACTGGTTGCTCAGTGATGAATCATGGTTTTGTAGGTAGGTTAATATTTTTTATATTTCTTTTGTAAGATGGTCAATTTCTTTTTCTAATTATTTATCTATTACTTTTTAAGGCTAGTAGTGTATTTTGTGAAAGTTCTTCAAGACATGCCAAGTCAGATGACCTACTGTCAGTGCTAGGACCACTCCCTCATGATCAGCTGATCTAGCTCATTCAAGTGGCTGTTGTACATACTATCTTGCGTACTAGAAATGTATTCAAGCACCAGAAGCTTTGATGTATATACATTCAACAGGTTGTTACAACTTGTGAATCTGTTGAATATTTTATTTTGTTCAAATTTAATCTGATAGTTTCCTACCACGCCTTACCTTTCCTGATAGCGTAGTCGGCATGACTTCACGTGATCTAACAAATATTGAAATTGACCCGTAAATGGTTTTATTTATTACCGATTAAAAATAAAAAAATGAGAAATCTCATGGAGTTTTTATTTAGTTTCCCAGAAGTAGGCCTACAGCTCATGTGACTTGGTCATGAGCATTATTTGAGGGAACCAATGTTGGAACTGTGACTAGAGGTTTGTAGTTCTAAAAATAAAATAATGTCTTCATCTTAACCCAATTTCTCAAATTTTGCATTTTTTCTTTTGAATTATATTAATTCAATGCAATACCTACTTCCCTCGAATTTGTTGTTAAAACAGTAAAACTGACGATGAAATTAGGCTATCTGGAAATTAATCTGATAGCTATTGTGTGCTGTGTTCTAATTTACTTTATCCCAAATCAAATTTCCTTTTCGTTGCAATCTATTATTATTTACAAAATATTGATATATCTCGTTCTTTGGAATTATCCAGCCTGAATTATCAGCCTTTCCACATGTTAGATCTCCACCCATTCAATGATAAGCACTTGATGTGAGTTCTCGTGGCATATGATTAATTAAAAATATCAGTTACTCTTTTAGGCATGACTGATAAACTCAATTCCGTATATTTCCATAATTTAAAGGAATTGCCGCACGTTGTGAATCTAAAAATATTTTAATTTATGTTTATGCAGATTTTTAAGGTGTGGTTTATTTAAACTAATCATGCCTACTTGTCTTATTGAAGAACTGTTACCAATATTCAATTTTACTATTCAATCACTAAGCTTATTTAATATTCTTACAGGGGAAACTCATTTCACTGAAAAAACTTTTGATGATAGTGACTTTTTATGATCATATCTGAAGTTCAATAAAACAGCTCCCTAAACTGCAATTTTCTTATAAATTTCTGTTTGAAATATTTTTCTGTTGACTTGGTGATTTGATTCATATTACTACTGACTGGACTGTTTCTATACAATGCCTCACAGTTCTGCTGATTCTTCCGTAAAATATTAGGATATTTGGAGTAGAGTGCTTGCACTTTTAGTTTGTTGGATTTCACTAAACTATGGATTATTCTTATAGAACTCAGTCTGTATAATTTTCAATCCATTCTTCATCTCCTAAAATTACAATCAAATTTATAATCATGACTCATTATTATAAGTTCAGAATTCATTGCTTTGCAAAACTTTATAAATTTCTCCATTTTTTTGAATGTTCTCAACTTGTATTTTAATTCAATTCGGGAATGTTTTGTTAGTAACACCAAGACCAAGTAATCCTTCATTAATGAGATCTGTAATGTTGGAATCCAGCAGCAGAAAAACGTTTTGTATTCTATCATATAGAAATATAGGCTACATAATGTGAAACAAAAATTCAATTTTTTCTTTAAAAGAGCATCCTTTTCAACCTTACGTTAAAGAAGTAAAATTTAAATTTACTTCTTGCTTGATGCATAGTCCCCATTATCAAATAATGATATTGTTTCTCATTATGAAATGTTAAGATTGTATGATTTGAATAAGTTTTATCTTAAGGATGGTTTAGGTGACCCTAGAATTTATTGTTATAATCTGAAAACCAACAAGCTTACAATCTTCAGTTATCAATGACTTGAGAATACTATCTTTTGTTTAAGTTGAGCAGTGTTTGCAGTGTTTTGTAGCCTAGTAAAATTGTTCTTGAACCTCAGCTGTCCTCAACCAATCAACAAACTGAAGATTTAGCTGTCTTCAACCAATCAACAAACTAAAGATTTTCGAATATTTGTCCACTAAAACATCAATAATATAAATGAGACTTTGTTTTATCTGTCTTTGAAACGTGTTAGACTGTAAGTCTGCCGGTTGTAAAACCTCAAATTGGACTCTTTTATCTTGCTAGCAAACCGTAATTATTGTATGGCCCGCTGCCAATTATATCTACTTCTTATTTGTTCATTTTTGGCAGATGCCTTTCTAACAAAAGAATAGTTGTAAAAGAATGGGTGTGGAGAAAAAATAAGGACAGATAATGGAGTACTGAAAGAAATTGAGGAGAAGCAATAAGAGAAAATGAGAATTGGGAAGAGGGGGGAGAAGAAAAAGAGAGAGTATGACTGTGTATGTAAATGGAGTAGACTAAGACGGAAAAAAGGGGGTAGTTGTTCAGGAGGATGGTGAAAATAAGGAGTAGAAGAAAGAGGTGTTAGGAGTGAAAGAGGGAATTGGAGGAGAAAAGGGTGCATTATAAGGAGAATAGATAATGAGAAGAGGGCAAGATGAGAAGAGGAGAAGAAGAAATGTAGAGGAGGTAGAGAATTATGTTGATTAGGAATAAAAGTAAAATCAGGGTGGAGAGGTCAATTGGAAGAGTAATGAGAGATGAACGAAAGTTAGTTCATCCCCTTCACACAGACATTCTGAAAAGTGCAAAACAATTTCAACTAACAAAATAAAAATGTATTGCTTTTTAATGTGTTAAAGGACAGGAATATGATCCCAATAACCCAAGGCACCATATAAAGATACCTGGAAGACACAATCTTTTGTGATTTCTGGTCTACACAAAACAGTTTGCCTAGGTTTTTTTAACAGTGTCTCAGATTTAATTTTTTTATTTTCTGTATAAGACATTACACTAAATCCTATGATTCATTTTCAAAGTAGAAGAGCCAGAAAATGTATATTATGATAAGAATATGACACATTCTATATGTGCTTCTCCTAGTTCAAACAGTCTCTGACTTACCCCTTAGTTAAAACAAACCCCATCTGACGGCTTAGTCTTTGCAGGGGTACTCCTGAAGTTTTGAGTCTTTCGCTTATTTTAAAAATTAGTTTTGTGGAGTAATGAATATCCTGAGTTTGAGGTAATAGAGGTGGAATAAGAATTGGGAAATTTGTTTGAAACGTGGTAGATGATTGAAAGAGTAAGTTGGAAAGGAGAAATAAGAGACCATTGAGAAGTGATTAGAGTAGAGGAAATTGCGTGATAAAAGATGTTGAAAGGAAGTTTGAATTGATGTTTTTGAAGAAAGAGAAAAAGTGATAAATTTTAAGAGAACGACGAAATAGAATTGGAGAGAAGGAAGAAGTTGGAATAATTTATTTTTTACATTGATTTGATTTTGTGTTATCAGAAATGTGAATAAAATTATATAAATAGTGGTGGTCCAGAGATGTGCCACAAAGAAATATGAAAAGAAAAATTCAAGTACAGTATTGAAAATTGAACCAAATTATTTATAACTATTAATTTATTATTAAACATCATTATTAATTTTTTGTAGAAACAGCATAACGTCACAAATCACTATAAGTTACGATGAAATGGAACTGTCTGAAATCCTAGTGTTATCAATTTTCTGATAACAGAATTGTGTTTGATCTTTCAAGCATGTATAAACATACAGTAGTCGAAATTAGCTGACATTGTGTTGGAATATTTTACAATAGTGCAATGCTTTTCCAATGAATTGCTTTTAAAAATTGATACGTTCTCATGAATAACATTTTTAATCAAACTGAAATCTTCTTCAGCTTTAAAATTGTTTGAGTTGATGAACTTTCGCTGAACATTGTAATTTAATTTAATTACAAGCATGAACGAATGTAGGCCATATTTCAAACTATGAAAAGTGTTACTTTCTACAGAATTATAATCAATGTTTGAAATTTCAACAAAACATCTATCAACAGTTTTATTGTCACTTGGTTCTTCCCAATTAGCTACCAAAAAGAATAATTTTCCAAAATTAAAATTGATGTCATATTGACGTGTAATTGAAAGTATTCAATGAGTTGTGCAATTTTGATTTTCAATCTTCAGATTTTTACGAGAGTTGCCTACAGTTACTAGGCAATTAATTCATTGCACACACTGTTGGAGATATGAAAACAGCTACTAAAGTATGCCATGCCATGCCATGCCACTACAATACACAGCCAAGAGCCAACTGATAAAACATCAACTATTTATTACATAGTTTATTGAGATCACAGATCAAGTTCAGCGTTGAACTCTTTAGTGACTGAAACCAATAATATTATTTAGATCACTAAACCTCGTGAAGGAAACTATATCTTTATATTTCTTGTTTATGCAAGTTTTATTCACTTAATTTTATATAATAAGATTTTCTGATTATTCATGAGTGGTATTATATTTTATTGTACTGTGGATTTATTTTATTTTTATATTTTATTGTATTATACTTTTTGAAGTGAAAAGTGAAATCTTAACCTCATTCTTTTTTGAAACTTTTATTTGTAAAAAATTGGGAGAAGACAGTTTTGGGCTATGCCTGTTGTCTTCTCCCAATCATATATTTATTATATTGTCTTCTCCCAATTATATATTAAAATTATTATTTGTAATTGTCAATGAAATAAATAAAACTCATATTCATCCCTGATGCACATTACCTTGAACAATTTATTGGAATTTTTAAAGGGACAGATGAAGCTTTTTTCCAGCAGAATTTTTAAATTCCAATGTTTATAATAATTATATATTGAATAAATAATACTCTGAATATTTTTCAAGTAGGGTAATGTTTTTTCCTGGCGCGAAGCGTACTGACTTTCCTTATTTCCAAGGAATTATCCATGATTCATGTTTCTGATTATAAATGGATTATGAATGAGTTGAAGATTCGAGGATTAATTAAAATTTAGTAATTCATTTCGGATGAATTGAGTGCATCTTCATCGTTTTGACAACTTGATAACTTTTACCTTTTACTAGATGGCACTTATTAATAATTTAATTATGCTATTTATATTAATTTCATTTATAAACATGCTACTGAAGAAAATATTCTGATTTGAGTTTTGGATTCAAATGAACTTCAAAGTCGTCAATGACATTTTACTTGAATTTAAAATGTTGTATGCCACTTGAGCACTACTCAGAATTTGTGGCTTCACACAACAAAAATATAATAATTATGAATCTCCGCTGCTAAATACTTGATGTTCAACATTCCCATCAACTCTGTTCTTCTTTTACATTTTATGATACATTGGTAAACGATTACAAGGACTGGTACCTGTCCATCTATGAAAATGTACACAGTGTTGATTAAAATGGATGGAATCTCTTATAATATTTTTTCCAATGAATGTTCAGGTAGGATTTGAGGTTATCACAAAGTTTCCCATTACCGTTTGGAAGTGCATGGAATGAATATTATCACTTTCAATGGAAGTTTGGGTAAAAATGAAAGTAATCGAACGTTTTTCAGTGACTGTTCCCATAAAAAACGGAAGTAATCCTGCATCTTTGATCATTGTAAAGCCTCATGCGATTGGCAAGACGGTGACGGGAGCCTGAGAACTTTTAATCCGTGATAAATTGGTTGAAATCGTCACCGTTTGCGAATCGCAGTGGTGTTCCCAAAGCTTAATGTTACTGAAAAGTGGAAGGAATCACAACATTCAATTAATTATTTGTATTGAAAAAATCACATTCCAATTGAATTGACAAAATATGGAAAATCATTATTCTCGTTGAATATGGCATAAGGAATCACAATTTTTCGATAAATGTTAGTTTAGTGTGAGTTTGAAGAGCTGAAAATGAAGTTAGGTTTGTGGCGTGGCTGAGACCTCGTGAATCACATGACTGTGATCGCAATGATGTAGGTTAGGTTAGTCACATGACTGCCTGTGTTATGTAATGCCAGCTAGCCAGCCTCGTCAAGGAAGGTCATTGAATTATTCATGCTCTCAGTCTATTCTATCTCTCTTCTACTCCTACTCCTCCTTATTCTTCTTCTTTTGATTCAATATCTCCTTATTCTCTTTCACACCTATGCCTTTATCACATCTCTTCCCATAGTCCACTCTTTTCTCTCGAGATCTCCTACTGTTCTCTTATCACCTATTCTTCTCCTTTTTCTCTTCCTCCTACACTTCTCTTCATCTTATTTTTATTTTTTCCACCTGTCTTAGTTCTTCCTGTTCTTCTCTACTTTCTGTGTTATCTTTTCTTCTGCCTCCCAATTTTTGGTCAAGTGGTAGAGAGGTCATTACTGTCCAAACTTCGCCACACCATGAAATGGAAGATTCATTCTATTCTATTCTAATTTTCTTGTTGTCATCTTCTATTATTTGCTTTCTCCTTTGAAGCATCCTCTTCTTTTTTATGTTTTCTTATCCTGTCCTCTCTCATTCCTATTAACTTTCTCAATTCAGTTTGGCTGACTCTTCTTCTTTTATTTTCACGCATGCTCTTTTCTCTATCCTCATCATTTTCCTGTATCAACTCCAGATATAATCTTCATTTTCTTGTGTTTCCTCTTTTCATTCTATCTAAGTCCAATATTTTTTTGCCTTCATCTCTATTCCATTCTCCTATCTAATTATTTTTGCAGGCTTCCAGTCTTCCTTTCAACCTCCTATAATTTTTTCCCTACTTCTATTTATCTTACTAGTTTTCATCTCAAGCCCATATACTCTATCCTCAAATTTCTATTCTTCTTTACAATCTTTTTTCATTCACCTCGTCCCACTGTACTCATTTTTTACTCTCTCACTCTCTGATTCTTCTCCACTCTATATCACATTCACTACTTTCCATTCCTGTTACACCTTTTCTGTCTCCTGTAATTCTCATTTTCATCAACGGTTTCATTCTCTTTCTATTTTTCTCCTATTTGATCAGTCTCTCTCGCTCTTGTGCAGTGGCTGAAAGTGAGAGATGACCTTGCATTATTGGAGAATTGAATAGTAGTGGAGGAGGAGAGCGAATATTGCTCTCTCCTTTTCCGTTTTCAATGCACTGTAAGGCCAGTGGTTGGCCTTGTACACAATTTACTTGGGAATATCTGGGCAAATTATAATCGTCTTAACCTAGTGATAATGGTAATTTTATTTATACTCCTGGAAATTTGTGATTTCTATCAATTTATTGATATTCTTCTACGTTTTGAAAAAAAGTGATTTTCATCAGTTTACTGATATTCTCCCAGTTGTTCAAACTTTTACTAATAATCAATAGACTCTTATCAACATGGAACATTATTCTTTTATTGATTCAATGATACAATTATTTTTTTAAATAATTTGGTGGAGGATCAACAGGTACAACCCATAACTGTTCCTTCCCCGAATTTCGATTCATCTAGATTAATCAAACATTGATATCAAAGTTTAAATGTATATGCAATCAAATAAAAAAATAGTGAATTCACATTCAGTAGACAATTACTGAACATGCAAGCTATGTTGTAGATTCTTGATTTACATGGAAATTGATTCTCTAAATAAAAATGAATGCAGTGTTGAATAGAAGGCTAGAAATATAGTAAGTCAGAACTACACTCATGTGTTGAAATAATAAGTAGTTGATAAATATAATATGTAGCTCTAACAATTCCAAGTCGTTTTATTCAATATTACACATTTATTACATGATTATTTATGGTGTTCTAGAACGACATTGGTTTATAGTTTGTCATAGAAATATTCATTTGAATCAAAAGTTCAGGAAATTGGAAGCTTGGTTTAACAGGAAACGCACTAGTCACTATAACAAATAACTGACTAATGACCGTTATTTAATTGATGGCCTGTTTAGTGAGTCAACCGTGACATGAACACTCTTCATAGCCTACTGATAACACACAAATGGCATTGCTTTGTGGCCAATGATTCATTCATTCATTCATTTCTGTTTTAAAATGTATTAAATCAATGAATATTACTTCAAAAGAAACTTGTAAAAAATGTTTTTATCAATAAATTATGAAAGTTACGCTTGAACCTATTAATAAAATTTGTGAAATTGTTGGACAAAATTATTCAGGGCATACTACAATCACTTCGTGCATTTTTGTAGTGACTTGGGTTATTGGCAGGTGAATGTGCTAGATATATTGATGCAGAAATGAGACTTCTATGCACCTATATTGAAACTATGAGTCACTGCTTTTTATTGTTACAATCCTGTAATTCAATTTAAAACAAACTGGCTCCTCAATGTTCAATCAATTAATGTTGATTCATTTCTTCTATTATTTTTATGTCATTCAATTAATCTATCACTAATATCCCTATCAAAACACTGGAATATCTATAATAGAGAAGGTTTTCTTACCAAAAATATGATTTTTTGCTTCTTCTACAAATTATTACATCCTTTCATCAATCTCATGTATTTTTTCAATTAAACGCTGGGAGCTACTTACGACACAATTGCCTATATTTTTCCTAATATTTATCTCCCTTAATTTATTTGCTCGTTCTATGTATTCAAATATGTTTCTATGTTTTTCAATCAATTTATTTTTATGTGTCTTGCACAGCGCTGAGAGCATTGTGCAACACAATTTTGTCTAGATTTTTTCCTAATATTTATCCCCCTTGATTAATTTGTATTCTATGTATATTTTTACCATGTTCTATGTATTTTCAAACATGGTTTTATGTTTCTTGATCAGATTTGAACTAAGCCTGATTGCAGTGTATTTTTCGCACAGCGCTGAGAGCATTGTGCAACACACTTTTGACTATATTTTTCCCAAATCCTCCTCTCGCTTACTTTCTAAGCTCGTTCTATGTGTTATTGAACAGCGCTGGTAGCATCATACGCACAATATTTATACTTTTCCCAAAATTTATCTTCTTCAATTTTCATCCTCGTTCTATGAACAGTATTTTCAAACATTTTTATGTTTTTTATGTCTATATTTTCTTCTCTCTTAATTTCAAATCACCAAAATGAATCAAATCTCCAAGGCTGGCCACTAACGGTAGAACATGCATGACACAGTCGCCGTACATTGTTGTCTCATCACAGCGAAACTCTTCGAACAAAATTTTTTGTGGTTAGGTTTTTGTATCCAAATTTCTTGTTTATTTTTTCTTCGCTGCTCTATATTTGAGGTTAAATAATTTTTCTATCATTATAATAATTATAAAGTTGTGTTTCTTTTCTCGCTCAAAATTTTGCAAAATTACTCAAAAATTTCCAATTTGTAGAGATTTGAGTGAAATATTTTTGTTTTTAATTAGTTTTTGAATATCAAAAGTTAAAATTTTTAGGTTAGTCATTAGTTTTGAGGTGAAAATTGGACTTTTTGAAGTGAAAAGTAAAATTTTAACCTCATTCTTTTTTGAAAATTTTATTTGAAAAAATTATGAGAAGACAGTTGTGGGCTATGCCTGTTATCTTCTCTCAATCATATTATATATTATAATTATGATGATTTGTGATTGTCAATGAAATATATAAATAAATAATTTGTAATTTTTCAATGGTTTATTTATTGTTATTGGTTGTTTATTTCATGTTTGAAGCCTCTCGCTGATGATGAATATGTGTAAACATGCATTTTTATCATGCATGTTCTACCCTTAGTGGCCAGTCTAAGGATGAGTTTTTTATCATTCTATGCTTGTTGTATGTATTTTCAAACAAGTGTTGATAGTTTTTTAATGATTGTTGTTGTGTGTTTGTTGCAGCGCTGGGAGCGTCGTACGGCACGGCGAAGTCGGGCACAGGCATCGCGGCGATGTCGGTGATGCGACCCGAGCTGATCATGAAGTCGATCATCCCCGTCGTCATGGCGGGTATCATTGCCATCTACGGCCTCGTAGTCGCAGTGCTCATCGCCGGCGCACTAGACGCTCCCAAGAACTACTCGCCCTACAAGTCAGTATACAACTCAGAACTCACTAATATTCACCAAATCAATGTATGCTTGCATTTATTATAATGTGCTGCATTCCGGTTTTAAAAGGACAGCTAATACTCAGTACCACCCAAGTTGGTTCGACTGTTGAATCAATTTATGGTTGCATTCATTATAATAATTTCACATTCAGGATTTAAACGGGCAGCTGATTCATCTCAGTCTAAACTGAAATTGTGCATATGGACCTGAATTGGATAAATGTTTGGTTTAAACTTGAAATGTAACACATCCTAATAAATACGACCACTGATTTAATCCATCTCCTTTTCACATAACACTAGAACCTACCCCGTGCGAACGGCCGGCCCGATACCTTACCTAACCAATGTTGGCAGTCAACGTTGTGCAACACGCTTTTGGAAAACTCTTCGATTTCGATACCATCAAGTTTCCAAAATGAAACAAAAATTTCAAAGGATCAATGAATTTTTTTATCATTTTACTTTTTCAGATATGAGCGCCTAAAATGTAAAATTGAAATCTTTTTTTGATGATTCATTTCAGAATGGCTACAAATAAATGCATGAAGTTGTGAGGATAGATTTCTCTGCGATTATATTCTGAGAAATCAAATATGTAATTTGATAAAAAATATCCTTATTTCATAATTCATTTGTTACCAATTCTGAAATGTTTCACTCCAAAGATTTCGACTTGAGGCGCTCATATATCAAGAAGTGAAAATGATATAAGAAGTTCTTCTCTAGAAATTTGTATGTTTCATCCTGGGAACTTGGTAGTATCCAAATGGAAATACTTAATCGAAAAATGTCACCAGTTGAAAGTTGGCAAAAGCGTGGTCCACAACCTTCACTGTCAGCATTAGTTGCATTAGTTGAATGGGAAGCATTAAAATTGAGTTGTTGTTGTAAGCTCTTAATGCCCCAGCTAGCATTACTATGTCAGACTAATAACAATAACATAGCTCTCCTCATAGGCAGTTGAGCATTTAAAAGGCATGCTCACAGTTTCAAGTGAATCTCATCATAATCATTACACTATACCTATTACATAACGAGAAGGCCCCTGTTTCTCATTGTTGGCAAAGGTTTTCAAATAGCAGCCACATGCCTTCTCGTTATGCGCCAGTTATAGTCTGAATCCAAGTGCCGCTTGCATTGTCAAGTTTGGCGCCCTTACAATAGATTATTATAATGGCTTTTTGTCCAAAGGAAAATAAAACTGATTATTATTATTAATTCTTCGACCAGCACTCGAGCCCAAACAATATTAAGCTTACTGTATCAAAGTGCAAAGTATTAGAATCAAAACTCCAAGTCTCCAACTATTACTCAAATCCAAAGAGTTCTATAATAAAGTAGCTATATGACCGCACCATTTTCGCATAGTTATCACTTATTTTACAATTTTGATTGAAGTTTTTTTACACGCAAAATCTGCACATGTGAGATGTGAGGCCGAATGTAAATTGTCCCAGTCTAACGTTTATTGGTGCCTGTCACTCGTCAGGTAAATCTTTTTATTTAAATCTGTAAGGATACAACAAATTCTACAACAGAAAATCAAGGTGGAATAAACTGGTAGGTTTTCGTTGATTGCAACTACGGCTGAAGGAAATACCGTTGATTCTAATGAGAGTCTTTAAGGATCTCCTTTCTTGCAATGCTTGAACACTCCTATAAGAACCAAATACATTCTCCCTCTGTAGTCGGACACGGTTGCATGGACGAGAATACGCCTTGAGCGTTTCAAATGAAAACATCTATTCTCGAGCGTTTGTGAGCTAGCTGCTGAACCGACAGTTGTTCTGTAATCACTGCGATTTTCTAACCTATAAATTGAGAATAAAAAAGTGTTTTCCTACCAGATACTAATATGTGGTGTGAAAATGTTGTGTGCAAACATACTGCCAAAGTTGATAGATGGCCGGACTTCTGAGGGTCAAAACATAGTGGAGCAGAGAAGGTAGCTAAGGGTGCCTTCACCGCTTCACTACGTTTCAACCCTACTGCGTATTCCCACACATCTCTGTATCAGAGTCAGTGACTAGTACAGTGATTCCCATGAGTTCTAATGGCACTATTACCACTCAGCGCGTCTATGGACGAAAAGTTACTGTGGATCCAGTTAGATTTAGTCGAGATCTCGATCGAAAAGCTTTCTTTACATATTTGACTACATATGACTGTGCAATGTAATTTTCACATTTTTATATAATACTAGCAGGAGCAGGTAACCCGTGCTCCACAAGGATGTAATTAAGTCTTGACAAACTGAAAACTTGACCTACTGTAATCTTGAAAAAATTGAAATAGGCCTATAACCATCCTCAGTAAATTAAGAATCTTTATGTAAAATTTTAAGTTAATCAGTTGAGTAGTTCAGACATGATTCATGAATTTCCTATCCCGTACATGTATAAGCCAATTCTTTCATTGATTTCCTTGATTATAGATTCCATGTTTTTGTGTTTTTAGTGGTTGCTAATGAGTTTGTGTGTGTTTAGGGGCTTCCTGCACCTGGGCGCCGGTCTGGCGGTGGGTTTCAGCGGTCTGGCGGCCGGCTTTGCCATCGGCATCGTGGGTGACTCGGGAGTGCGCGGCACAGCCCAGCAGCCGCGGCTCTTCGTCGGAATGATCCTAATCCTCATCTTCGCCGAAGTCTTGGGTCTCTACGGCCTCATTGTCGCCATCTATCTCTACACTAAATAGACGAACCACCAACAAGAAGAAGAAGACGAAGTGAAACGAAGAGCGCCACCACCATCGTAGAGAGCGTGAGAGAGAAAGAGAGAGGAGGTAGTGTTGTTTAGTTGTAGTACTGTTTGAAAGTGTGTGTGTGAGTGAGAGGGTGTGGGAGAGAGAGAGAGTGGCTGTGGTTCAGCGGAGGGGGAGGGGTAAGTTGTAGCTTGGTAAGGATTTTTGGCAGTGTAAAACACTGGTTTTTATAGGATATGAAAAGTTTGAAGTGTAAAATCCGCTGTTTTCTGGAAGGATTGAAGATTTGAAGAGATTAAGTGTAAAATCCGATAGACTGTTTGTTGCCATAAATGATGTTGAACTATTGTTTATGAGCTGGAGTTAGCTCTGAGAGTGTAGTGTTCTCTATCACTCAACCTTGGTAGACCCCTGGTTTGTAGAAGGTCCAAGTGTTGGTCTGGGGATTTGAGGTGCAACAACTAGAAAGTCTGATTTGGTTCCAGGGGCCTTTACTGAAAATGGAAATGGTTGAATATGTTTGGGATTGGTTTTATGAGTTTCTCTGTTGGATCAAACTAGTGCTCTAAAATGGTGCTTTTAAGGTGGAAAATTTACATCGAGTTTTGCAATTTTATTCATAATCGTAGGATAATTTGCCAGATGAAGATTGTGATTAGAGTTGTAAATTATAAAAAAGGTTTTTGTGCTTTTGAAGGATTTTGGAAATTTATGGAAAAATAGTGTTTTATCAAAGTCTCTCATTTTTAATGTTGTAGATCGACGACGTGTCTTTCTGACTTTTAATTGGGAAATTATTTAAAAAAGTGCTGAACCACAGTCGCTTTGATTACTCTACAATTTTACAGCTTTGTTGAACTTGAATAGTGTGTGTGCTGCGTATGATGACTGAGTGTGTGCGTCTGAATGATTGTAAATATTATTATCAGAAACCGAAGGAATATAGAAGAGAATATTACTAATATTATTAGAAGCTTGTTCTTCCTGTTTTGTTACAATTATTGTTTTGTTTCATGTATAGAAATTTTATTTATGTACACACTTTCCATTTAATAATTAAATCAATATTGTTGTTTGAAAGGCAGCATACAATTATTACAGATTTTGTTCCGGTACCAAACTATCTGTACATAATTATATTGTTGGAAGAATCAGTAAACCAATTTATTATATTGAATATTGTTTGAAATTATGAGAAATAGTGATAATATTGAAATTAATCTTTTCCTAGAATTTGTTAAAGTCACTTGTACACATGCACCCGCACACACATACTCTCTCTCTCGCTCTCCTTCTCTATTTCCTCTCTCTTTCTCTCTCGTAAAATTTATTTGTAGCTGAAAATTTGATGAATAAAAAGTAATTGTGTAAAAATAATTAGACTCTGTTCTTCGATCACATCCTGTATGTTTTCAAAGCATAAATATCTGAAAAACTTTGCATTTTTCTTGTTGTTATAATATTGTTGTCTACATATAATATGTGTATTGAATGATATGTTTTGATTTTTAAAGATAACTATTATATAGTCTAATAACTGAATCGAGGATTGTTTGTTATTGCTATTACTCTACTGCTGATGGTGTTGAAAAATATTACGCTCTGAAACTTAATTGTTATCCCTCCTCAGATTCGTTATAAATATTACTCCTCCTCCTCCTCCTCCTTCATTCTCCGGTGTTTCGTCGCACCTGAGTGTGTTCTCTCTCTATGTCTGTATTCTCTCTTCTCTTTCGCCCCTTCTTGAGATGATTGGTTATGAATGCAGCATAGATATATGTGTTGATAAAATATATCTAGCTTTATAATAAATAAAACTTATTGCGAACATTCCAGAATCAGTGTAATGTAAATAATGTTAGCTAACAGAATTTTGAAGTCGAAAAAACGTTGCGTTTTGATGCAATCGACATAACGTAACGTTTTACAATAATAATAATGAAGCATTGGTGTACAGTATATAAAGTATATTTATATTTGTCATATCACACATCATATAATATATAAATTTAGTAATTAACTGTTGTTCAAAAACCATCACTTAACGATATAATTCAGTTGATCGTTGTTGAAGTAGTTGAAACAAGTTGTTGTTTTTTTAACCGCTTTGTAAATGTAAGCAATATACAAATTTATGCTGAATAAATAGCTGTTACGTTGTTTTCTGTGGAAAAATATTCTGTGCTAAAACATGTAGAAGAACGACTAGACAGTTTGAAAGATTGATAACAAAATACTACTATCAATTAACGAAAATTGTTAGATGTTCAATAAACTAGTTCATGTATGTCGTCATTTAATGATGTAATAAAACCAATATTAGTAAATTGTTGACAATTGTTTATTGCTGTAAACCAGAGTCAAAATGGTAGATAAATTTCTGTTTGATGACGTGTGAGATTCTTCGTAAAAATTCTGTAGCTGAAAAATTCTGCACAATTGTTGAAATTTAACTCATTTTAGACACTGAAACTAGGTTTGTTTGTTCGGTAGTGTATGTATGGTGTGATATGTATGTTTCACTACATATTGTTTCACATGATGTATGAGAGTGTAAGTATGTGTGTGTGTGTTGCAATTCTATTAATTGTAAAATACTGTTTCGAGTTATTTTAAGGTGTACTTAGGCCTATAAGATGGAGAAATTATTATAATCTATATAGTTTAAATCTATGGAAAACAGATTCTTTAATTTTACAATTACTGAATACTTGCAGCTGCCATTACAGTTAAACGTGTTTGATTTGTATGAAGATAACTCTTTAAATTTTTATCGATAACATTTAATCTTGAAAAAACAGTGCAGAAGAATAATAGTAATATTATTAGAGAAAGTTAAATTTAAATACATAGGACAGCTATACCAACAACCATATGTGTGAACAATAATGATTAATAAAGGTATATTTAGAAAGTTTGAATTTTTTCTGTGTTGCCAGAGTTTTATTCATAAAGTTTACTTTCCATCACAAAAACATTTGCTGCCTACCGTTACAAGTTACTGAACAAATATCAAGATTTTTTGGAAATGAACGTGTGGTTACCATAAGTTTTCAAGGTTCACAAGTTTTCATTACAACATGTTTCAATACAACCCTGTTTTCGCCTGTTTCAAATATTTTGAAATTTGCAACTCATTCTGGGGATTTGTTGTAATGGAAATAAAATTTTGTTTCTGGTAATTTTCAAAATAAGTTAGCAATCGTACAAATATTTTCCAGTTACAGATGGTTCAGTCCTGAAAAAAAGCTCGTCTGCTATTAAGCCGCTGCGATTTCAAGCTTTTTCTTCTTACTGAACTATCTATACCTTGGAGTTTACAGTGGTAGCGCATACAAAAACTAGTGGCCTGTTTTATATAAAAAAAATTGTAAAGTCTTAATATAATACTGGATATAGCTGCTCACGTTTATAAAATCATCAGGTAGCAAGCCGAGCTAAAGCTTTGTTCAGACCAAGCTATTTTACTCTGCAGAGCAACAGAGCAAACGTCCGCAGAGTTTGTGTTCACACCAAAAACATCTGTGGGCCGTCAGAGCTATTTTTGCTCTGTTCTCAGTATTGCACTCTGATTCCAAATTTTTAATTATTACATTTATTTTTCATTTTTTGAGCAAACGCGAGCCAAATAATTAAAGGCGTTGAATACAAATTTAAAATTAGAATTCTATCTCCATTTTTACGTGATGAATTTACGGTTTTTGATGAGAGATATTTATCGAAAACGTCCGCTCGGATGCCTGGAAAAAATCGCTCCCAGAGCGATTCTAAAACATCCGCTTGCGAGCAGAGTTTTCTTGGAACGTCAGTTGGTTCACACAGATGTCGGTGTGAACACCCGCATTGTTTAAGCCGGCGACAGATCTTTATACACCCATCCATCCACAGATTTTGGTCTGAACATTACTTGAGCATTATGTTTTTCCTACAGTTACGTTGAAAAGTGGCCATTGCTGCACTGATTACAGAACGCAAAGAATCACTTTTCCGCTCTAGTGCGGGAAAAATTTTTCTGCACTCCAGATTTGCAACATGGCAACGCAAAATACTTAGTAGGTTATATGGAGCAACAGTGCAGCAAAATCAAAATGAAGTTGGTAACAGTGATTGCTGTGGCTGCTATAGTGAGCAGAGGTGCAACCAAGCACAACGCGCTAATTATTATTCTTTATATATTATAACCAAGGACAACGAGGACTTTAGGATTTTAGGATTAAGGTTTTTATCAATAATAAAATTACACAGAAAAACTTGATGGATCTCAGGAAATTTTACCCATAATTACCCACTTTTAATATTCAATGGTAACTGTAGGAAAAACATAATGTGAAATACGTGCGCAAAGTTCCTCTGCTGCACTCAAGAAACCATTCCGCCCTCGCCTACGGCTCGGGCGTAAACGTTTGTTTCGGTGCAGCAAACTGTCACTTTGCGCACTAGTTGCACAAATAACTATTAACATCGAGCGCTTAGCTCTAGGGACAAACTAATTCCGCTAGATCGCTCCAGCTGTACTATTCACTTGTTGCCCGAGCATAGCAGGCGTAAAAACCGTGCTTTAAAGGTACACATACTAGCGGCTATTATTGTGTTTATAAAAGAAGTTTAAGCATCAATTTTATTCATCAAGAACAGCGCTACAAGTTGCTATGAATTTGAAGTCTATAGAACGAACATTGAATGTAAAAAAGGAGTTTAAAATGCATAAAAATTTAATTTTTTTCAGATTTTCAAAAACAAATTTGACGTTATTTTTGCTACATTGAAGAGGAGACTTGCATATTTTTCTGACCAGTAGTTTTTGTAGGGTATGTGTACCATCTGCCTCAAAAAAGTGACTTTTGAAGCCCTATTGTTAGCTAACAGAAGCTGATGAAAATATTTCAATTGCATAGATTATGTCCCTAAGAACCTGTCCAATAGATTAGAAAAAGAGAAAAAAATATTGAATGCACAACCTTAGGTAACCAACTTTCTTCTGTATTATAGGAATTATAAATTTTATGTAACAGAGGCCTCATAATATATTTACTGATTTATTGATCCAAGTATCAAATCAAACATTTATTTCGCCATTTAAAAAAAAAACAATCACAAATAAAGAGCAAATCAAATATGATGAATAATAAATTTAAACAAAATACAAGTGTTAACTTAAAAATAAGAAAATAATAATACAAAATCATAAATATCTCTTTACGTATGTATATATAATTTACGTATTATATATGGCATCACCAGCAAAAGAATAAACTTTGCCCGCTGGTGACCGTTGCAAATCGAAAATATTATAATATAAAAAAAAATCCTCATCATTGAGTCATTTCTGAGAATGAAGAAAAGAAAAAAGTAAATAAATTATAAGGGATACAATAAATTTTAATTTGAATAAGGTTCTCTATACATTGAAATTATTAGAGGAGGAACAAACACATCTCAAAAATGTTCCTCTCCCGGATTTTAGTGCATAATATACTAATATACATAATACTGGTTCAAAAAGTCCAATGAAGAACGACTAATCTCAATGCTATATATTTATATGGAACCTGTACAATGTGAAGAGTTTGATTAGAATTTTTGAGTCGCCTTAAAATGTCTCAATCTTGAACCAACCCAACACAAAAAACCCTTAATAAGAGTGCAGAAGATTAATAATAGTGATATGAGAGAAAATTGGATTTAAATACATGCCTACTCTAGGACAGATATACTACAGTAACTATATTACCCTATAGTGAGGTCCACGTTATAATGACAGTATTTGATAAACTTTGATGTTGCTATCCTTGTCTATCGTTCGACAAAACAGGTAGTACTATCCTTTTCTAGCTCCACAACGAAGCCAAATACTCGTATGTTTTTGACGATGTAGAAATATAATTAATTAAGGCAGACAATAGGCAAAGCTGTTCTTCCATCTCTATTCACTGTCATTATAACGTGGACCTCACTATATATATATGGGTAATATAGTTACTGTAAGATATACCAACCTCGTAATATCTGCGGCCTCCAGCCCGGTTGAAGGCTGAAAATGTAAAATTTGACATTACAGACTATTCTCTATGTGACATAGGCCTAGAATAAACAATCTATATTGTTTATTCATTGATAAATCATGTTTAATCATAGATTGTTTATTCTGCGGTCATATGACTCTTAAGAAAGCTGAAAGCCGAACTCTACTCGTGGAGACGGCTTTAGGCTGCTTACATACAGAGTGATAGCTTCTCAAAACATACACATTTGAATGGTGTGTTTATAGTAAGGTGAACGTGACTAGCAGATGAAATGGAAACTCATGAAGTTTCTCCAGTTTCAGCTATCATTAATTATTGCTCTATTAAACAGCCTAAGACCCGGCTGCACAAAAGCCGGTTATATTTTGATCGTGATTAGTTTCACTAGAACCAATCAGAGAAGGCGTTCTTGAAAAGACGGCTTCTCGGATTGGTTCTAAAGGAATTAATCACGATTAAATTTTAATCGGTACTTAGTCTAGTTATATACACATTGATTTTTGGGCGCACAATTTTTTGCCATCCTTATAAATTCTATTACATTAGACAGATTATGTGTTAGTCAAGTTTTCCCTTTAATCTGGTATAATCTATATTTGTTTGTAACTGGCTTTACTTATTTGTCGTACGACTTAAGATAGTGGAGAGATCTAAAAATCTCCTGCAGACAGGGACAATAGTGACAAAATGCCGTCATACTGATCCAAGTATGACATTAGTAGCGTCCAAACCCCTTCTCACAGAAACAATAAATCAGCCTTCATGTACACATAGGGCCATCAGTAGCGGATACTAAAGCTACTTACTAAGATAATTTGAAATTAGAAATGTCCGGAACTCAAAACGTACAACATTTTCCAATTCCGCTTTTCCTTTAGTAGTTGGTGGACGCTTAGTTAACGTTACTAATGTCTGTGTGCAGCATACTTTGATAAGACGGATTATAGTGGCTGCCAATAATGGCCAGGTCTAGTGGACGCCAATATTGGTTATTGAGAGGATTGTAAGGTCACAGTATACAAACCGGTACAGTATGGAAACTTGGCTAGTACCCTGACGCCAAAATCCGCCATCTTGTTAGGAAGCGCCGCATTGTAATAGTATTGATGGTAGATTCGGATCACTTCAATGATCCGGATCAATTGATCTCATTCACTGTCACGAGCCAATCAGAAGACCAGGATTGGAACTTCCTAAGGTCACGTGACGTGTCTAGTATTTGCGTCATGTAAAAAGCATTGGTTAGATAGGCGTTTGATTACAAGTTTCCATTCTGTACCTATTCTGTGGTAAGGTGGTTACGCCTCGCCGTATAACGCACCTAGTAGGCCTACTACTGTATTGGTGTTCTCAATGTTTTTGGTTTACCAAATTGGTGATATAATTGAATTGTAAAATAATAGTAATTATAGAGGCTATTCAGTACGATATTATAAAAACTGAAGCCGACATTTTATGCCGTAGGCTTAGGACCTACATGGGGTTTCCGAACCTTGATCTCAAATCAAATCATTCTTTTTTTTGACCAAAAACACTTCAATAATTAAAATAATTTACTATCAGCGAAATAAAGATATAAACTTCTATAAAGTTAAGTTACTTTCAAAATAAAAATACAACTTTCCAAGTTGAAATCTTGACCTGTACAATTTAATCTCGTGCAACACCAATCTACAAGAGTTTGGATCCCGTTGAAAACAGAATTTATAAACGAAAATACCGGTATCGTTGAACCAGTGAGATTTAGTTAATATCGTTGAACCAGTGAGATTTAGTTAATATCGTTGAACCAGTGAGATTTAGTTAATATCGTTGAACCAGTGAGATTTAGTTAATATCGTTGAACCAGTGAGATTTAGTTATATCGTTGAACCAGTGAGATTTAGTTAATATCGTTGAACCAGTGAGATTTAGTTAATATCGTTGAACCAGTGAGATTTAGTTAATATCGTTGAACCAGTGAGATTTAGTTAATATCGTTGAACCAGTGAGATTTAGTTAATATCGTTGAACCAGTGAGATTTAGTTAATATCGTTGAACCAGTGAGATTCACATCAAACTGTCAGCATTCCTTACTCATTCAACTAATGCGGACATTTAATTTTATTGAATGAAAAAGACTAAGAAATTGTCAAAAAAACCACAGATTTATTGATACTTAGAAAGACCGGTTTACTGATAATAAACAGAGTTTATCCGAGATTGACAATGGTGTAATAACCGAAACCGGTCTTTCTAAGTATCAATAAATCTGTGGTTTTTTGACAATTTCTTAATCTTTTTCATTCAATATGAATAATTATCACAATATCAACTTCTCAACTACACAAAAAGATTTAATTTTATGATGCTCCTCATTAAATGAGCACTAATCAGAGCATAATAGAAAATGAGCTGATCTTTCTTTAGGTAAGAAAAGAGGAGGTTTCATGTGAGAATTCGTCCCTTCTCTTATTGGATGATGAAAAGAGCCAATAAGCCTCATTTGGGAAAATATAATCCAATAATTTACACAGTACCCTATAGATTATTTTCAAGTTTGTTTTAGAAGAGAAATTCCACTCGCATAAGGATAACAGTATTATTAAAAGGAAAAACTAGAGTATATTTTTACAAAAAATATGAGTCTTCCTATGAATGAAAAGGCTCCCACACAGTAGTTTGTTTGTGTTTATTATGCATCATTAATTCATTATGCAGCTCATTGATGTATCCACGGCTATAGTGAGGTACACGTTATAATGGCAGTGGAGAAAGAGATCAACGTTGCCGATCCTATATCTTGTCAATGCCTTCTATAGACGGTAGCTGATACAGCTTTATTGATGTGATGAAGCGGTTCATTCTCGTTTAACATAATCAATTATATTTTATCAAGCAAGAAATTATACTTTTCAATAATTTCATAATGGATTTTCATAATTTATTAAGATGAAATATTTTGTTAATTAATTATCAATTCTAAATTGTTAAAAGAGAATCTGGAAACAGAGCAAAGCGAGAAAGAGGTAGGCTATCTGCTTTGCTGAATGATAGACAAGGATAGCTATAGCAATACCATTGTAATAATCAAACACTGCAATTATAACGTGGACCTCACTATAGTGTGCAGGTGTCTTTCTCGTATATTACATAAAATTGTATGTAACAGGCCCATGTTGCGTTGAAAGTATAATTTTAAAGTAAAATATGATCATAATAACTACACCTAAACATTATTACTGACTTACATTACCTCTAACTGTGGTAATCGTGAAAATATAAATTGGGACTAAATCCTACTTGTATGTTTTATCTTATGATGGGGCTCAGCGCGCAGTCTCAGTGCCTCTGATTCAATAAATTTATGTATAAAGGCTACTACTTTGAAAGTAATCATTAAACATAGGGTAAATTTACATTGACAAACAGTTCATAAAGGATGAAGACTTGAAGGAAAGTTTTAAATATTCAATTTAACAACGAACAATATTTTGATATATTAATTACCGGTATTCTAAATTTGGTAGGATAATAATATTGATATGAATCCTATCTCAAACTTGTAATTGATATTATGATTTTTGTGTTACGGTACTGAAATTCGTAACTAAATATTCTGAACGCTATCTCATTGTATTCTGGTATCTCCTTGGAGATCTAGAATTTTTTCTCAATGAACTAATAGAAAATGTTAGAATTTCGAAAATATACTCAATTAGGCCTATCAAAATTTGTCTACTGGTTTATGTACATCAATATTGGAATGATACGAAAGTTGGAAGTATTTTTCAAATGAAATTCTCTTACTAAAACTCTGAATTGTAATTAATGAGAATAAACACTCGAAGTTTGCCTTATCTTTTCTTGTCAGCAGTTATAGAACTTCAAGTTTCTACCTGCTACTCATAATAAGTGATAATGAACTGATAATCAAGCTTCTCTGTGTAGTAGTTTCATTCAAGGTTTTACACTCTTCACTCATATTACTTCACTTACCAAATTCCCAATTCTTTTTCCATGTATTTCTTTTATCTCTTTTTACTTTCATATTTAAGTTAATTCCTATTCAATAAAGACAATCAATACCGGTTACACACTATCTATACACTATTAATACACTACTATCTATCAATACACTATTAAACAGTCCATTATTTCTATTTATAAAATAAACGTTTCCTCGAGTCTCAAATTTATAAGGAAAATTATTCACTCTAGAGTACCGGTAATAGCGAGCTCTCAATGTTATTGAAAGAAAATGGAATAGTTAAATAATATAATAATTTATCAAGGTTTCTGGTTTTGAAAAATTAATACAATTAGTATACACTTTGAAATTGAAATTGAAATTCTTTATTCTCCAAAAAAGATTAACAATACATTTGTATGTAAAAAATAAAAATACATTCCATTGGAGGCTCCTCTTATGGGCACATGCCTGTGAGAGAGGAGCGAGTTGTCTAGTAGCATCCAATATACATAATCTTAAATTTAACTATTCATAGCTATGAAAAATATGGCTATAAATACAATAAAAATAGAAAAAAATTATTTAAGAAAAAATAGAACTAGTGAAACAAAAAAAAAACAAAACTCAATCTGGAGAGAGGTATTATTATGAATAAAAATAAAATAAACCAAAACTAAAAACGAAGTGGGAAGCACGGTGAGATCGACGAACAAAATAAAATCGTAAAAAAGATACAATAATTGTTGAAAACCTGCTTTTTTGACCAAGGATCGAGAACACTCACATCCAACAAGCGTACTATGTTGATGGATTAATTCTCCATTTTGGAGTATTTGTTCGAAGAGTGCAAACATTTATTGATTCATAGAGGAATTCATGAAAAAGGTTGAGTTATGACTCACTTGCTATTAAGAATTTCAAGAAAATATTATCAATTGTTTGTAGATTTATGATTAATAGGTTCATATTCCACTGACTGACGAGTGACTCGTGGATTTTTCTTACCAAAATAAAATTTAAAATAATCAGGGTCGTATTGAAGACTTCAACTGAGGACTCAATTTTAATTTTTGGAATGAATAATGGTGTGTGGAGTGAATAGTTCATAGTTTGTATCAGCAATAAGAATAAGCAATTAACCTATTTAATTAATCAAACGGCTGAAACTCTAGACTGAGTGGAATGTGAGATGAAACTATTTTCTCCTCACACTGAAATTTGATATAGGTACTGTTGTAAAGAGATATTATGTTGTCTACCGTTTTTAAAAGCGTTCAAAAACCGTTCCTATAACGTTTTCTGTACTGAAAATTGGGTTCAATTTATTGGAAGATAAGAAAAACTCTTAAAAATTGTTCTATAAGTTACACACTATATTATATACCGGTATATGAATATCACTCAGCGGTAAGCTGACAAAGCATATCAAAAACAAATGAGCAATGTTCAATAAAGCTACAATATCCTACTATTTATTCCAATAAAGAGAATTTATATTAAGACAAAAATAATAAGAAGAGAAATCTTCTGATGGAAGCGAAAAATGAAGATGAAAAGAAAAGAAAAATTGAAGGAAAAAATAATTCGAAAATGAGAGAAGGATCTTTGGAACCGAGGACGATAGGAGGAAGAGGATGAGGAGGATGAGGAGGAGGAGGAAGAAGAGGAGGAGGAGGAGAAGAGGAGGAGGAGGAGGAGGAGGAGGTGACAGTAAAAAAGGAAGAGAAGAAGAATAGGAGAGAAAATGATTGAAAGAAAAATAGTTTAAAATCAAGTAGAAATCACAGTAGGCCTACACTATTCAAGTCTCGAAGGCCACTTAAACCTTGCAGAGTTGAACTATGGCTATTTCACTGACCTGAAGTCATTTCTCAAAGTATTCTCATAATTACCATCTCTATCTTTTATCTTAACCGTCTCTCTAGTTTTTTTCTCTCTCAAGCAAAAAACTGTAAAAAGGCTTCTTCCAGACCTCAATGGTTCTCACCTGTTTTTAACAATGAGTAACATACGGTATTGAATTGGCATCAAATCAAATTACAGAATTTGTTCTCTTTCAAAAAATAAGAGAATATGCATCTTTTAGTCACTCTATGCTGATATATTGAATATGCTAATATAAGAGAAGTGCGTGAAATCGTTACAATAATCTTTCTAAAAGTATTTGATCAGAATCAAATTATTGATAGGATATAAAGGCCTAGACTTACAAATTCCAATTATTACAGTTAGCAGAATCGATTACATTACATAACTTATTACCTATCTCAATTATCTTCTTAATGATAGTTTGGGAAGAAGCATTGACTCTCAATATATGCCATTCTAATCCATAATTCCAATAATATACGGTATTGAAAATCTATAAATAAAAAACAATTATCTCAACAGTTGAACTCTTAAACAATCCACGTTTTCTAGATAAAGATACTGTAAATGCACTTGAAGTAACTAGAGCAGTAATTGACTAATTGTTATCAAATGTGACACTGTTCATCACCATATGAAAAGCCGACTCCCTCTATATTAGCTACCGTATCATTTATGAGTTTAAGGCTGTGCAAAGGCTAAAAATGAACTTTCTACTGGTGATATTTTTTAAAGTTTTTCGATTTGTATATCATCAAGCTATCAACATTAAAAAGTTTTCTCAGGAAAACATTTTTTTCGATCATTACTTTTTGAGATATGAGCGCCTAAAGCTTAAATTTTTGGGACAGAACATTTCAAATTTGGTAGGAGATACATTCATGCGATTTAGAGGATAGATTCTTCACGGTATTTTTGATCTAGTAAAACAAAAATTTTCCAAAAATATAGATTTTTGAAAAAGTTATCCAATTTACCACAAATGACCAAAAATAACTCAACTAAAAATTAATTTTGGTCATTTCTATTGAATTGAATAACTTTCTCGAAAATTGATATTTTCAGGAAATTTTTGTTTTACTAGATCAACAATATCATGAAGAATCTATCCTTCAAATCTCATGGATTCACCTCTTACCGAATTTGAAATGTTCTGTCCCAAAAATTAAAACTTTAGGCGCTCATATCTCAAAAAGTAATGATCGGAAAAAAATGTTTTCCTGAGAAAACTTTTTAATTTTGATAGCTTGATGATATACAAATCGAGAAAATTTGAAAAATGTCACCAGTAGAAAGTTTATTTTTAGCCTTTGCACAGCCTTAAAAATTACTTCCCGGTGATTGGGAATCCACCTTAAGCAGGATTCACTCAGTTCACTCTTCTCTCCTCATGAAAGAAATTATATTTTATTTTGTTAGAGTTCGGGAAAACAGTTTCCAATGATTAAATAATAATAACTATGAAATAAGTAGTTCGATCTATATTCGATAATTACAGTTACGGTACGGTATTATAGATTACATTGAACTAAGTTATTACATCCTTTTATTATATTAGATTTTAGTATTATATGCTCCCATTTTATTTATTTCTACTAAGCCTGAAAACATAATACTGTCATAGTCGTAGGCTTATGTTCAAGGTTTATAATAGCATTCTTTTACAATATTTTTTCCGAGGTTCCAAACCTTCTTTCTGAAATTGACTTGAAAAATTCATAACTGTCAATGGAGTGAAGCAGTGGAGCGGTCATCCTTCCAATGGGAATACCACAAGCACGTTTTTAGGTAATATTTTGTAATGGTATATCACTCTAATTATATTAATTATGTAATATAATTTGACATTTTTGCAATTCGACTTGATCGAATAGTTCTCATAATAAATCAATTATTGTAATGGTTTAAGGTAACTAATTTTATTTTATTTTTAAATTGAATCAAGCAGTTTTTAGGTTTTTGCCTATATTCTATTTTTAATTTTATTCTCGTATTACTGTATTTGTGAATAATTATTCAATAAATAACGTCTCCTCAACGAGGTTCTTGCTCTGATTTTTCCTTTTTCATGTACACTTATTTTTCTTACTCACTCAGCATCTCTTTCATTTTCCTACTCTCTCTCTCTCTCCAAAAGAGAAACCAGAGTGGGTCAAAGATAGCGCTAGTCTTGTGACTCCAACAGTAATTATTACGAAGTCTATTGTAGTAACCTCCCGTCTAGTGTTCACCTGTCTGCTGGCAATTTTCGCTGTAAATTTATTCAAGGTCACCTTTTTTTACACAAATTCTCATTCAAATCAGCTGATTGAACAGCTGACTGCACTCGTTTGGAGGTCGAGGCAACTAATTATCACTAAGGAGACTGTAATATTCTGAAATATCACAATAGGAGATACATTATGTTGCAAAAGAATATAACAGAATGATCTGGTGAAAATCATTAGGACCTACCTACATTTATGCACGATAACTGAAGTGCATTAGATGTGATAGTGGCAAGAATTTCGGAAAAATTAGGATAATTTTTTATGCTCTTGGTCTTGCTACCCGTTCCGTTGGAAGGTTGACCCCTTGAGGCTTGCTACACAAGTAAATTCGTATGACTTTTTATACGAATTAGATACTGTAGGTATGAAATATACAAAATATTTAGAATAAGTCTACCGTATACTTTTTATGATCTCGGGGTACTCCCGAAGGCTTAGGCTGGTCACACAGCGATTAGTCAAGACAAGACTAGTCACGTTTAGTCACAATACTTCAAATAGTTGCTTATGGAGTCATGTCTAATTGCAATGACTAATCAGTGTGTGTTGCGTCATAAGCAACAATGTGAAGTATTGTGATTAAACGTGACTAGTCTTGTCTTGACTAATCGGTGTGTGACCAACCTTACTTGATCCCTTGAGGCTTGCTACACAAGTAAATTCGTATGACTTTTTATACGAATTAGATACTGTAGGTATGAAATATACAAAATATTTAGAATAAGTCTACCGTATACTTTTTATGATCTCGGGGTACTCCCGAAGGCTTAGGCTGGTCACACAGCGATTAGTCAAGACAAGACTAGTCACGTTTAGTCACAATACTTCAAATAGTTGCTTATGGAGTCATGTCTAATTGCAATGACTAATCAGTGTGTGTTGCGTCATAAGCAACAATGTGAAGTATTGTGACTAAACGTGACTAGTCTTGTCTTGACTAATCGGTGTGTGACCAACCTTACTTGATCCCTTGAGGCTTGCTACACAAGTAAATTCGTATGACTTTTTATACGAATTAGATACTGTAGGTATGAAATATACAAAATATTTAGAATAAGTCTACCGTATACTTTTTATGATCTCGGGGTACTCCCGAAGGCTTAGGCTGGTCACACAGCGATTAGTCAAGACAAGACTAGTCACGTTTAGTCACAATACTTCAAATAGTTGCTTATGGAGTCATGTCTAATTGCAATGACTAATCAGTGTGTGTTGCGTCATAAGCAACAATGTGAAGTATTGTGACTAAACGTGACTAGTCTTGTCTTGACTAATCGGTGTGTGACCAACCTTACTTGATCCCTTGAGGCTTGCTACACAAGTAAATTCGTATGACTTTTTATACGAATTAGATACTGTAGGTATGAAATATACAAAATATTTAGAATAAGTCTACCGTATACTTTTTATGATCTCGGGGTACTCCCGAAGGCTTAGGCTGGTCACACAGCGATTAGTCAAGACAAGACTAGTCACGTTTAGTCACAATACTTCAAATAGTTGCTTATGGAGTCATGTCTAATTGCAATGACTAATCAGTGTGTGTTGCGTCATAAGCAACAATGTGAAGTATTGTGACTAAACGTGACTAGTCTTGTCTTGACTAATCGGTGTGTGACCAACCTTACTTGATCCCTTGAGGCTTGCTACACAAGTAAATTCGTATGACTTTTTATACGAATTAGATACTGTAGGTATGAAATATACAAAATATTTAGAATAAGTCTACCGTATACTTTTTATGATCTCGGGGTACTCCCGAAGGCTTAGGCTGGTCACACAGCGATTAGTCAAGACAAGACTAGTCACGTTTAGTCACAATACTTCAAATAGTTGCTTATGGAGTCATGTCTAATTGCAATGACTAATCAGTGTGTGTTGCGTCATAAGCAACAATGTGAAGTATTGTGACTAAACGTGACTAGTCTTGTCTTGACTAATCGGTGTGTGACCAACCTTACTTGATCCCTTGAGGCTTGCTCCGCTATACGCTATTATGGACAGAAATGAGTTTCGAAATTACAAATCCTCCCGTGGCTTAGAAATCACCAAAAACTGTAGGTCTTCATCTTACATAATAATTAATCCTATAGCCTATAACAAAAGTACAAACTCTCTATGGCTAATAATAGATAGATAATTGCCTTTATTTTTTCACACTTTAAAATATTAAAAGAGTTGTGGGTGAAGTTGATGAAGCCATCTTCATAATGATAGGACTTATCAATTTTAATAAAATTGCTATTGATAATAATGGAATGTTTATTCTCAGTTTTTCAAAAAAATATCTCAGTGATAAATTTTACAAAGAACAAATGCAAATTATACACCAGAACAGAGATTTTTCACAAAATTCAAGTACTTAATAAAAAAATTAGAATATTTGCCAATGAAGGGGTGCTTTCTACTGTTCCATTTACTGAGTAGGCTACTAGACTACAGTAACTATATAGTTACCGGTACTGAAGGCTAGACTACCGGACTATAGTAAAACATAAAATACAGTATCGGGTGTATATGAATTGAATATAATATGACGAGACAGTTGTAATTTCAACTTGTTAGTATATGTATACATTTCGTATGTGGGAGCTGGAAACCAACCCAAATATATTATTTATTAATCATAAGTTAGTAGAAAATTACTTATTAATAAAATGATATTGAAAGAGCAAAAAATTATTGTTCAAAATTATTTTTATCCAAATAATTTATATTCAGATTTAAGACTCGAAACATATTTTATACATTGAGTATTAAATCAATAGAGTTTGCTTGTCAATGGATTATTCTGAAAACATCTTTCTACAACAAGAAAAAGGTTCCAATCCGGCCGGGTTAATCTAGTGGTCTGCTAGCACCGTTGGTTCGTGGGTTCGAATCCAGCCGATAGCGTGGACGTTTGATCATCTCATCAATTCACCAACGCACTCCATTACACATGCACGAAAAGTTCATGTGGGCATCATCCACAATAATATCGAATTTGAACGGATAAAATCAATAACAGCTTCCAGAATACCGTTTTATGAATACGGAAGAGGTCTCTGAAAATTTCCGTCAGTAATAATAAGCTCGCGTGCAGTAGGCCTACTCTATATCTATATTTCACACTCTTATGATGAGAAGAGCTGAAACCAAGGACTCGAGGATATATATATGGACTTATAGAACAATACCTCAATACGTATATTTATAGAGAGCATACTGGTATACAGTAGGCTATACGTGTATACATTGTATGTATAGATGCCGATGACGTCACACTTTTGTCACATGGTCTGCTTGGGAAAGCGGCTGAAACAATCATCACGTGCCACAAACTATATCCAGATTAGATAAAGGCCTAAATATTAACAGAATTGTGTGCCGTACAAAAGGCGTATGATATACAGAGTGCATAATGCACTGAGCTCATATACCCAATGGATTTGCTCAATAATTTGTTAATATCAATCGAAGCTAAATTGAGATAGCCTCTTCGTACGGTACTATACTAAATGTAGACAGACTCATACTTTAAATCAAAGGACTGAATCCTCTTGAATGAGAATTCAAATAGAGAAATGATATTTTAATAAAATAATTTGATGGAACGAGAAAAAGTAACTAGATATTGTGATTAACTCTTCTATAAACTTGAATAATAACATTAAAATAGAATAAAACATAATATTAGGCCTATCATTATAAATCAATCGTTTCTGAAATTTCGAATATTTTTTCAAGAATGATATTTGATACCAGAATATTACCTCCAATGTTCGTTTTTCTTTAAAATTTCGTAATGTTTTTGACCTGATAAATGATTATGAATATAACTCACCTTATGGGGGTACACTGCAACCGGGAAGAGATTTTCAAAACTTATAAATATACTAGTAAAGTTATCAGGAAATAAAACCAATTACCCTCTATTAAAATGTTTGATTCTATTTTATATAACTAGATGTATTTATCTCTTGATGAATACTTTCATCAAAAAGTTGATACTAGTGAAGTTGTCTGCCTCGTCACAAGAGGTCACCCGTCCAACGGGAGTGGCAAGAACACGTACCTACCGTATCTTCTCTAATCAGAGCGATTGTCTCTGCATGTTACATGAATCAAATTTTCAATCAAAACTTTGTCAAAAACCCGGTAGACAATAGAGTGATCTAGAAGAGAGCTCTAGCGCTCTATAGCCTAAGAATAGTGAATGCATTCTTATATCAATTACATAGCACCCATCTATTATTGTCAAGTGTGTCATTTTACACGGCGCTTTTTATAATAGAGCTCTCAGCAAACTGGTTTTTAATCAGTTCACTTTCTCCAGCATCTCTTGCCAATAAAAATCGGATTTCAAGATGATTATTTTGTCATTTCGAGGGAGAGAACAGTTCGGAAAACATGTATTAAATATGTTTTCCCCCATATGACATGACTCAAATATAGGTGAGGTGGAACCCACCAAACACCAATTAAGTTCATAACTTACTAAACTTGAATAAATTAAATTTTTACTTGACATTTATGCCAGGTTTAAACTATGCCAATTGGCAAAACAATAATAATTGTCAATTAGTTTTTATTTAGCTATGCCTAGATGATGGTTCTAGAATTAAAAGATTCAATTGATACTTTACACCAGCTATAAATTTCAGAAGACAATATTATTGTCTTGTCAATTGGCATCGTATAAACCCGCCTACATTTTAGTTTTCAGGTATGATGATAGTTTGTGATTTATGCAATAGAGAAACAAATATTTTATTACAGAAAGGGACTTTCAAAATAACTTTCCACTTTCATTTCATAATACTTTTTAATTACCGACGAAATTAGATTGTTTTTTTCTCCACTGAAAATACTCTGACTGTCGCATATTTTAGCCAATCCTTAATAGCGTCTTCAATTTGGGTATCAATGCCCACAGTCGACCCACAAGATTTTTTGATAGAATCTGAAACATAAGGTAATATAAATTTTAATAAGAAATTCTATAATATGAAGGCAGATGAAATTTTGCCACCACATAGGAGTTATTATTTGATACAGATGTTGCATGGTTAAAAGGGAATTGATTTTAACAACAAGTACAGAAATTTTTCTCAAGTGCACATCTAATAATGTGCGAGGTGATGACTGTTTTTTAGATAAAAATAGTCCATTACTATACAATAGTCAGACGAGAAAGTCACGCCAGCTGTTCGTTCATACATTCAAAAGAACTAAGAATAAAGTAAGAATATTGGGTTTCCAAATTTTGTAGCATAGACGAATTTTAACTTGAAATACTCCTCTTTCATTAGGGCCCATAGAAGTAAACAAATAAGGCTCTATATAAAATTTATTTTTTAGATTTATGAGTAAAATTTAATACCGTAAAACGGGGTTACTTAGGCCACTTTTAAAATTCAAACACCTGGTGAATCTAGACCAATCAATTTACAGATTTGAAACTTAGTGCAAAACTTGGGTCTGTATCTTGACTTATTGTTTCATGTAATAAAAAAATTATTTGAACAATTTTTCACCTGAAAAAATATAAAAAACATGGTGGTCTAAGTTTCCCCCTGGAATGGGGTAACAAAAACCAGGTATGTTAAATGAATGTTTGGCTCAAGTTGAATACTCCTGGGGTAACTAATTCCATACACTAGACTAAGAGAAACAATATTCATGCTTAAAAAACTGAATTTAATGAAGAAAAATAATACAATTTTTATTTTTAAGATTAAATGAGTGAATGAATGAGATTTTGGCTCAAGTTTAACACTTCTGGAGCAACTAAATCCATACACTAGACTAAAAGAAACAAAATTCATATTTATATGAGAAAAATAATAGTTTGAAGAATTATTTACATTTTCTAGATTACCATAAATGATCATTTCAACTCATACAAAAAAGTGTGGCTTTTCTTGTGGCTTTTGTTACCCCGTAGACAGACCAGCTGAGAAAAGAGAAGCATCAGGAAAAAAATAACCTCAAAATTGGAGAACTAACTGATGCATCATCTAGACAGACAATTGAGGTTATGTTTCGAAATAGTTACTAAACTTGAAAGAGAACAGACTGGGATGGACAAATAAAGTTATGATGGGTATAAAATTTGGTACAAATTTCCTCCAAATAATAAAATTTTTTAATGCTTTACTTCAAATCTTAGTAATTTTTTTTTGCATCAGCTTGAAGTTTGTACAATTTTCAACTCATAGATCTATAAACATCCAGGATTTCTGAAATCAGTGTTACCAACATGGGCTCTTGAAATTTACCTTGCAAAATGGCTTTTGTTACCCTGTAGGCTTAAGTAACCCCGTTTTACGGTAGTTACTGTAGGTACATACTTAGTTTTATGAAAAAAACAGTTGTATCCCGATATTTCAACCATTTTTTATTGGCCTACTAAATTTTGTAAACCTAGACCAAAAGTTTAAAATCACAATGAAATTAATCAAAAATATCCTTGACATATATGGGTTGTAAACATGCATAAATTAATTGAAAATTTAATTTTAAATGAACAAGTTAAGCTAAATTTCGTCACCATGGAATGACAATATTTGGAAAATGTTAATATTTATGAGCTGAACTCCGGACACCCGTTTTCAATTTCTTGGATCACCGAGTTAATTACTGAACTTGTTAAAAGCAATCACTTTGATGTTAAGTGATTTATATTATATTAAGTTCAGTGTTATTATATTAAGTTCGATGGAATTTCTCAACACAAGCAGTCCTGTGACAAAAACAATACATAGATAGCATAATGAAAATATTTGTGGAGGAATCAAAGTAATAGTAATTTATTTGGAAGTTAAGTAGTAGGCTACATGTAAAATACTTAAAACCAAGCTTATTGTATTATATTAAATTAGAGCCCTTTAATTTAAAACATAATATAACTTACCTAACCCTAACCTCAAATGTAAACATAATTAATATGTTCAACACACAATATTTGTTTTGAAGTTTAGACAATAAATCACAAACAATCTCATCTTTTAAATAAGAATAATAAATTAAATAAACTTACCAAGTCAAAGTGGAATAGGTAGACTCTTCTAAAAGAGTTCACAGCTTTCATCAACGTGATGAGAATTCAAACAAGAAATGGCGTTGATCAGTCGATCGTCGTTGATAGATCCGTTTTTGTGTAAGGACTACTGTAGCGCTGTGAGTGGTGGAATTGGAAGCTCGTTTTCAACGTGTTTTCAACGATAGATCAACCGTTGAAAACAACGTTGCATTTAAAACGTTGAAAAATTCAACCGCTAACGGTTATTCAACCTCAACAACCAAATTTCAACGTTGGAAACACGTAGGTGTGCTACCTGGGATAGCCTAAGAATAGTGAATGCATTCTTATATCAATTACATAGCACCCATCAAGTGTGTCATTTTACACGGCGCTTTTTTATAATAGAGCTCTCAGCAAACTGGTTTTTAATCAGTTCACTTTCTCCAGTATCTCTTGCCAATAAAAATCGGATTTCAAGATGATTATTTTGTCATTTCGAGGGAGAGAACAGTTCGGAAAACATGTATTAAATATGTTTTCCCCCATATGACATGACTCAAATATAGGTGAGGTGGAACCCACCAAACACCAATTAAGTTCATAACTTACTAAACTTGAATAAATTAAATTTTAGATTTGATCAACTGAAGAAGGCATGAAGTTTCTAATGCTGTTTCAATAAAGAAGTAGTTTTAATTTTATTTAAGGTGATAATGTAGGCTAATTGAATTAGGTAGTAAGAAAAATTTGAATCATACCTAATATTGACGTATAGGTGTTATTGAATTTGTTTTTAATGAAGATTACTAATGTGTTTAGTTCAAACGGAAGATTATACAAGTTATAGGAAAAAGTAGGATACCTAGGCCTCATACTATCATGTTTGATAATGATTTATCACATTACACACTATGAATCATATTGACCTGTACAGTATAGTCTAAGCCTGACTCTAATATAGGCCTAGGTACAGTAGAACTCCATTTACTCGAATGAAATGGGACCGCACCCTATTTGCTGTTGATCAAATTCAGATAATTGGAGTTTTCACAAAAAACCGGGAAATGTAGAAAATGAACCTTTTAAAACCATTCAGGTGCCTTCCGAACTATTTTGGGATATGAAGACGTGGGGGATGTGATTATATGAAGCTGATATGATTCTCCAATGATTGATTAAAATCTTTAATTAGGTACATTAAAGATAAATCGGTACCAACAACACTATTGAAAGGTGTATTCTGAACCTTCACGTGAGTTAAAGTAGAGTTGTCAGCCTACTCTACATGACATTCACTGTAAAATGATAACCTAACCGTAATACAGACACACCCGTGTCACGAGGATTTGAATACAACTTATTTAGTTCTTACTTTTGCCGCAAGAGGTCAGCACATTATGGGACCACATTACAGTGACTAAAGAGAACATAAATTATATTATGTTACCTATTTTGAATTCATTTTTCAAACGAGGTGTTTTTTGTGAATGAGTTTTCTTTTCTTTTTTGTATTATCTGAATTAAGTTGATAAAGTTCTATTTTATTCTACAGTGACTATAGTTGAAAAATAGTCTGTAGTCTGATTTATATTATAGTCTCTGTAGACCACATCACAGTTACTATCTTAGAATAGTAATAGCAGCTCACATCATCGGGCATGTGCTAGAGAATAAGTGTTGGACAAAACAATTAGTTAACAAATTAGTCGTCTTCTTCAAATCCAGAGGCTGGCTTCATCCCTAAAGAATAAAATATTCAAAAATATAGATTCGGGATTTTCTCATTTTTTTAAATTCCGCAAAATACACTACTGAAAAAGCTATTAGTCTATCAACTTTGTGAGTAAATTACAATTTTTCAAAAACTTTGGAGGAGGTTCGGTATTTTTAATGAATTTTATTTATAAAATAGAATTATAGTACCATTTGAAAATAATAAAATAAAATAGATTTTATAATTTATATTCTTAATCTATTATTTTCAAAGGGTACAATAATTCTAATTTATAAATAAAAGATGAGTAGCCCTGACAAATTTTAATGAATTTTATAAATAGGTTCCGATGATCTCAAAAAATGATCCGAAATCATCGAAAGTTAGTTAATTTTTCTCAGCTCATCGTTATAAACACTATTCTAATGTAAAAGAGTGGATTGTGATTAAATAATAGAATAATTATTTAGAACACCATTTATTGTTGAAATACATTCACATTTACAACAGTGATCACAACAATTCACATCAATTTCATATTCATTTATAATCTCCAATATTTAATAGTATACAACGAGTATCAAAAATTACAATGATATTCTAAGGAATGGAAAACTTGAACATAATGTTTGTATGACAAAATACTCTAGAGAAAACAATTTTTGATTGAGGAATGGAGAATGGATTATTATAGCACATAAATGACTTGAAAATATATTTCTTGGGTATTCCATTTGAATAATATCATTCATGTTGGTTAAATCATTTTCGTCAACTTGTAATTACTCCTATTGATGTAATTATGCAAAATAGAATATAACATGGCCATTATGAAAGGTATTTCACAGTACGATTTCATTGTCTGTTAGAAATGGAGTATTGAATTGAGTTTCCAATAAAATCTTACAAAAATACAAAGTTGAAACCTAATCTCAAAGGTCATAAAGTCTTTGCTCTCAAGGTACAAAACTCCTTAAGATAAAAATTATGTTAGAAGATGAGCTACAATACAAAGCACACCTTTACAAGTTGAAAAATGAGCATAGAAATAAACAAGAAAAGTTGATTATAGTTAGATATAATTTAAAATAAATGTTATAATTAGATGTGATCACATCTAAAAATCACATGTCACGTGATAAATAGGTATCACATTACAACAATTAAAATACTGATTCTACACAAAATTATAAAACGTTTTTAAAAGTTTCAATTAAAATATATATAAAGTGAGTAAATTAATTAGTGAATTATAATTAGTAAGTAACTCTTTCGAGTACAATATATTTTAACAGTCTTTCATATTGTATTTAATAAGTTTAGTTTAGAATAATTCATTGGAATTAAAAATATTTTATTATTCGAAAGGTTATTTGTGTTATAATAGTGTGTTATTTGCGTTATTCTTTGTGTTATAATAGATTTATTGTTAAAAATAATTACCAATACTTCACTTTCTTAACAAAATCAAGGATTGGTAAGTTTTTTATTCATGCAATTATTCTTAGTTAATTTTTAGGAATGAGTTTATAGAAAACTAAAATTATTGAGCAAAATGGTACTTTGGAAGAATAGTCTTTAAATGTTTATTAAAATACTGCTTAGAGATCATTATCTGCGAATAATACTAAATCCATAAAATACTATTACAAAATACCTTGTTCAAGAAACAGTCTTGAATCTCTTGTTTAAAATGAACTTAATCAGAAGTAGAATAAAAATATAAAAAGTGATGAATGTAATTGGAAGGAGTTGTATTTTGGATGAAGATTTCATAATACTTTGCTAGCCTAAAATGTTATGTTTGAACAACATCTTCAAAAAATCTAAAATCAGGAATCACTACAAATTACTCAGTAACTGAAAACAATTTGTAATATTTTCAAGAGGATCATTTCTTAGATCTCCATCACGATAACAACAATGATTAAAACTAGACAATTATTACAACAGCAACATATTTTTTAAACTAAATTTTAGATCTATTACAGATCTCAACATCAATATTACATACTACATATAACTATGACACACCGTATTCATTTTATCATGCAAAATAATATAGGCCTAGACCTTTGGTAAACTTCATAAGCACCATTCAAACATTAACTTGGCACCGAAAGGTGCAATACTTGGAGTAGAAATTTATTTTAGTTTGAAATAGTGAGGGATTTGAGCGTTTTCTCAATCTCTTTAGTCTCTTCATTTCCATCAATTTCAAATGCACACTTATCAGAGTCATTACTATTCTGGTCTTTGAACGATACTACATTATTGTTGCATGACTCGTCATCTTTCAAAACTTCTTCAGGAGATTCACTCTTACTCTTTTTTCCAGCTTGATCTCTATCATCCACAAAATCCTCAATCTCCAGGCTCATGATGGTATCTTGGAAATTAGTCATGGTCGAATCCTCAGATTTTTTGACTGAACTTTCTTCTCCAACTTTTGACGCTTCATCAGATTTGTTTGCATCCCCACCACCACCAATTTTAATTTTCTTCGGCGATTTTTGCTTCAAACAGTCTCCTCCACCTCCACCATTTTGCACAGTCTCTAGCTCTTTTTTAGTTGCCTTCTTTTGTTTCTTGCCTTTTTTCGGACTGACCAATGGCACCAATTGATTGATTTGCCGATAGCGGGCCGGAATAGATCCCATATAGGTTCCCAAACTCATGCAATAGTCCATATACATTTTCCAGTAGCTTTGGTGTTGCAGAATTTCAGGGTCTCCGATCACAATCAGAAGAGCTTTGGCTCGAGTCAAAGCCACATTGAAACGCTAAAATCACACAAAAAAGTGAAAAATTCTATCAATACAAATTATTGTATAAAAACGATTGAATAAAACCAACTAAATGAAGTAAAATGAAAAAGCTTAGTGATTGTGACAGCTGCAAGTCGATGGTAGGTAACAATACCTTCACAACTCAGATATTTGAAATGGAATACATTTAAATTTTGAAATAAACCAAAAATTATTTATCTGATAAATTTCCAGTACTAATCAAGTTATAGTTTTAGAACTGATAGAATTATCATAGAAAATTTGTGAAACAGTTCATTATTATTTATTAATTTATTAATGATATTTGTATAATGATAATAACATACAAAAATAATAGAAGCTTGTTTTGAGTTGAACAAGCGAAATACAAATTTTAAATTATCTTTCGCAATCCACATTTTTGAACTTGCAAATAAATTCTGTTGCTTATTTGGAAATTCTATTGTACACCAAATTGGTTCAATAATTTTTTAAAAGATTGCACTTTCCAGGAGTTATTAGAAACATAAAAGTATAAAATGTAGGCTATTTCATTAGATTAGATTAGACATACTTAGAACTTTTCAATCGCTCCTATTCACATTATATCACATTTTTGACCTTACTGTTAATTTGATATAAAATTACAAAATACCTAATTTTTGTTGAAAACAATGTACTACAAATTATGTTATCACACTTTGTCACGTAACTAGATACTAATAACTGTGATACTATCCAAAAGTGAATGAACCATGCATTTGAAAAAAAAATCGGTGGCATTGTTTTTATTTTTCAAAATTGCAACTCTATATTGAGAAAATACAAGTGATTTATGAAAAATCGATAAATCAATCACTATAATAATATTTTCAAAATTATTGCAACCCTATTGTTCAGTATATTGAAAAAATACAAGTGATTTATTTCATGAATCAATAAATAAATCGCTATAATAATAATATTAGAAACGAATCTTGGTTTTTTGTGAAATTTTTTACCTTGTAATCATTGAGAAACTCCAGTTGCCTTGTAGGTCTTTTTCCGCTTGCATTTTTCAAAGTACGACTACCTCTCACTGTGGAAATGATGATGATGTGTTTCTCACTGCCCTGAAATATGTCCACAGAGCCCACATCTATATCTTCCCATTTTCGGTCCTCAAACGTCTGCACCAGCTTTTGAACCTGCAAAATAAGGCTATGATAAGTGAAGTGCATCTTAATCTATTATAATAAAGGAAAGAACTGGCTTAGGGATAAGAAAGGGTAAGTAAGGGATAGGAAATTCACGTATGACGCATCATTACGTCTGATTAACTTGAAATTTTGCATAAAGATTCTGAATTCATCCTGGATAGTTACATGCCTATTTTCAATTCTCCAAATTTTCTTTACGTCAAGTTTTCGATTCGTCATTCTTCCAGTTTAAGATACTTTGCTTGAGAATTATCATAGAAAATTTGTGAAACAGTTCATTATTATTTATTAATTTATTAATGATATTTGTATAATGATAATAACATACAAAAATAATAGAAGCTTGTTTTGAGTTGAACAAGCGAAATACAAATTTTAAATTTATCTTTCGCAATCCACATTTTTGAACTTGCAAATAAATTCTGTTGCTTATTTGGAAATTCTATTGTACACCAAATTGGTTCAATAATTTTTTAAAAGATTGCACTTTCCAGGAGTTATTAGAAACATAAAAGTATAAAATGTAGGCTATTTCATTAGATTAGATTAGACATACTTAGAACTTTTCAATCGCTCCTATTCACATTATATCACATTTTTGACCTTACTGTTAATTTGATATAAAATTACAAAATACCTAATTTTTGTTGAAAACAATGTACTACAAATTATGTTATCACACTTTGTCACGTAACTAGATACTAATAACTGTGATACTATCCAAAAGTGAATGAACCATGCATTTGAAAAAAAAATCGGTGGCATTGTTTTTATTTTTCAAAATTGCAACTCTATATTGAGAAAATACAAGTGATTTATTTCATGAATCAATAAATAAATCGCTATAATAATAATATTAGAAACGAATCTTGGTTTTTTGTGAAATTTTTTACCTTGTAATCATTGAGAAACTCCAGTTGCCTTGTAGGTCTTTTTCCGCTTGCATTTTTCAAAGTACGACTACCTCTCACTGTGGAAATGATGATGATGTGTTTCTCACTGCCCTGAAATATGTCCACAGAGCCCACATCTATATCTTCCCATTTTCGGTCCTCAAACGTCTGCACCAGCTTTTGAACCTGCAAAATAAGGCTATGATAAGTGAAGTGCATCTTAATCTATTATAATAAAGGAAAGAACTGGCTTAGGGATAAGAAAGGGTAAGTAAGGGATAGGAAAATCATTACGTCTGATTAACTTGAAATTTTGCATAAAGATTCTGAATTCATCCTGGATAGTTACATGCCTATTTTCAATTCTCCAAATTTTCTTTACGTCAAGTTTTCGATTCGTCATTCTTCCAGTTTAAGATACTTTGCTTGAGAGTGGTCTTAGATAAAATAATGTAAATACAACATATAATAAGAATATAATATAATATATATGTAAATAAAAATATTAATCTGAGTACCCTTATAAGTTATTTTGTCACTACATGTTTTGGCTACTAATGCCAAAAAGGCATTAAAAGACTATTAAAAGTAGACCCGAAGAAAAAAGACAATTAAATAGTGTATTCAACGGTTTTATTTTCTATCTTCTCATTCTTTTTCCATCTATATATATCCTATTTTTCCATATCTACACTATATACAGAGTTGATGAAAGGTATGGAAATAGCTGAATATTTCTTCTAAAAGTGAAATTTGACGATAGGTCTCATTGGCCTATTTTCAATTCTTCAAGATTCCAGTATATCAAGTTTCCAGTTTGTCAAGTTTTTAAATGGACCCTGGCGGAGCACGGGTTACCTGCTAGTAATGAACAAGTCAAATCAGGTCTAGAATTCACCCCGAAGTGTGCATCAAAACAGAATGTATAAAAAACAGATACAGAGATGTATTCAGTGTTGCTTGAAAGGATAACACAAAGTTTTTATTAGAATATCTAGTTTGCTATTTCAGAGGGAATTTACCGTTTTTGAACCTGTAAAGTAAGTTATTTTTCCAAATAAGTGTTGAATAAACGAGATCTTTTTCAAATTATTAAGATTTTACATGAACCTGGAGTTTAAATTATAATGCGTAAAATACAAAAGGATACTACTGGCTTCCAAATAAGTGTGGATTCTATTAATCCAAAGCTGATTTGCCCATTGCATATGAATTTAAAGAATAATCAATGAGTTCACTGGATTTTCATGACAGTCTAACAGTCAAAACGATTTTTCGTTATTTTAATATGCGTTAGTATTCTTATGGCCCGGTTGCAGGTAAGTCCATAAAATTTAACCGTGATTAACCTCTTATTAAAGACGTCATACGATACTCTGATTGGTCCTTATGGTATTTGACCGTTATTTATAATAAGAGTTAAAATCAATAGGATCAGTTGCAACCGGGTGCAAGTCTTCTTATTCCATTAACTTTTAATGGTTCACATCGGTATTTTACATTTTTGAGTGATAGATAATTCAAAAAAATTACCTGTTTTTTGTAGAGTGAAACCACTCCAATATCCTTCAAAGTGAATTCCAACTTTTTTTCATTAGCTTGGTTGATCAGCATAGTTATGTAGGACACCACATGATCTACCTCGTTCATGTTGTAATAACTGCAAGAATTAATTAATATTAATTCATTTATTCATTCAAATATACAATAAATAGTAGTTGATAGTAATCTTTAGGTCCTGCTACAGTTCGATCCACACAGTGAGAAATTTTATGTTTATCTAGTTCTAATTTCGTGAAGAATTAGTCAAACATTTACTATTGGTGTTTCATAAGGAACAAACTCTGGCAGTATAATATAAATTTAACTATTAACCCAGTCAACCAAGTGTTATAGAGGGAAAAGTTTGGAAGACAATTTTTGACCCCGCAGTTCTGTTCAGGGAAGTGAGGAGGTAAACATATCAAAAGTCCCCACCCCTACCCCCTGTGCTAAGGGGGTGGGGGTGGTTCAAAGGTACCATTTTTGGAGAGAAAACAAAGCTCTACAAATCTACGGTGAACATTCATTATTACGATGCATTGTTGGAGAGTTGTAGGCCCTGAAACATCAAAAAATTGGATTAAAAGCTGTTATTTTAACAATTTCACACATTTAAGAGCGTATATCTTGAAAACTGTTGGAGATATCACAAATCACCACAGATTAAATATTGTAGAGAATTTATCAAGCTTTATTTTTGAATAGTTAGTCATGTCGGTAGAACGCATTTTTCTCAAGATATGAGCGTGTAAGCAAAACATTGAAAAATGCAACTTTTAAACCACCCTCATCCCTTTATCACAAGGGGTAGGGATGGGGACTTTTGATATGTTCACCCCCCAACTGGTCCCAACAAAGCTGCGAAGTCAAAAATTGTGTTCAAAACATTCTCTCCAAATTCCTTTGTCAATTGGTCTATTTTTGCACAACTGAAGATCTCACACTCAACACTGAAGCTGCTGCAACAGTCGTGGGGATGTGCGTAAACTTGTGAAATAATATATCAAATTAAAGAGAATTTGATGCTCTATAAGATCATGATCAGCATGGATTTTTCCCATCGATATTAAAAAAGTTATAAGAGCAAAAAATCCAAGGAAAATGTTTTTTTTTCGAAAATGTTACATCTTTTAGAGCGGATATCTCGAAAAGTGAAAGAGTTATAGAAAAAGTTGTTCGATCAATATTGCAGGAAATTATGTAAGCTTTAATTTCGTATAGAATAGTCATGTCTGTAAAATGCATAATTTTCGAGTTATACGTGAGAAACCAAAACATGGTACCTTTGAACAACCCCCACCCCCTTAACACAGGGGGTAGTGGTGGGGACTTTTGATATGTTTACCTCCTCACTACCCCAAACAGAACTGCGAGGTCAAAAATTGTCTTCCAAACTTTTCCCTCTATACCCTTTTTGAGCATTCATTGCTTGGACTATATGGAAAATGTGCAGTTATGATTATATCACATATACACAATTTTGTAAAATCGAAGTATTTTATAAATGAGAAGCAAGATTCGTGTGAGCAATGTTGAGTCTCATTTCTGGGAAAATTGCAGGAACTCCGTAATATTCTTGAGAAAAATGGCGGATAACTACTAAAAAACCATGTTTTTTACTATTTTCTCAAAAATGACTTGACCGATTTTTTCCAAATGCATACCCTGCATAGTTATTTATCAGCTCTATCAACTGGCATGAGTCTTTTTTATGGTAAACTAATGGGGGTTCCACCGCATCCTTGAGAAATGGACTGTGTAACCTCTTTCTCGTGCATGAGGTAGGTAGGTGAGCAGTTTATAAAAAAACACATAGTCGAGATATTTCATCTGTAGAACAGCTGTTTTGACGACTTTAAAAAAATCATCGAATTTCACAATTTACATAGAGGAAAAAGTACTCTGAAAACAATTATAATAATATACACATATACAGTAGTCTGATCGTAGTTTCAAATATGTTGCCGCCAATCGTCATTATGTCATTCCCCTAAATTATTCTCGTTTAAGAATGAGGCTTATAGTTTAATGAGCAAGGAAAGTTGTGTGAGTGTACCACACCAGATTTTTTCATTTCATTAATACGTGACTATCCATACTTGCTCGATCTGGCTGAGTGGAAATAGTTCCATTAGAACTTATGATAATATTTTTACTCTACCGGAAACGGACACTGTTAGGAACTGATATGTGTGGATCCAGTTTCAAGTCATGGACACACTTGTCATGCAGCATTCCGATCCGACTCATATTTTCATGTGGGATGGAGGGATGGTGGTAGATGACGGACAGGTGAGGCACAGGTGAGACACCTCCAAGTCCGTTGTCTATTTCGAAGTCAGTCAGTCGTCCGCTTGTATGACAGATAAATAAATGCCTTTTATTTACACTTTGCAATTTCAAAAGTAATGTGCGCGAAAATGAGGCAATAAGAGCCCCCTCTTCCACTTAACTCACGAGGGTTAAGATCGGATTGGGATCGAGACACTGCATGACGGTTGTGTCCATGACTTACATGAGCTGGATTCACTCATATCAGTATTAGTATCTGTAAGCCTTTTTTTGTGTGTATCAAATGAATAAATACCGTAACTAAATGAATAAAAAATAAATTAATTAATAGATGGATCGATAAATAATAAAACGATGAATTGAATGAAAAAGACTAAGAAATTGTCAAAAACCACAGATAAATTGATACTTAGGAAGACCGGTTTCGGTTATTACACCCTTGTCAATCTCTGATAAACTTCTAATCTGTTTATCAGATTGACAATGGTGTAATAACCGAAACCGAAACCGGTCTTTCTAAGTATCAATAAATCTGTGGTTTTTGACAATTTCTTAGTCTTTTTCATTCAATGTGAATAATTACAATATCAACTTTTCAACTACACAAAAAAACGATAAATAAATAAATACCTATATGAATAAATAAATCAACAAATAGATGAATAAATAGGTACCTCGGAGAGGTGTTATCCTGCTCCTCGATTCCAGTCACTCCGTGGAAAATGACTGGATGTTTCTTCTGAGGTAGGAAGTCAAGTTTCAAACAGCTGTTCAATACATCCGGGTTTCCTGATGCCTGCAAACGAAATAGATCGTGGATTCAGTTTAATCAATGGCCAAATCAAATTAAATTCCGGTGGTTCGGAACCCACCTAAAGCTGTAGGTCCGTTCATCTCTCATTATCATGCGTCTCATTACCCACGCACATGCCTACAGATCATGTAGAAAAAAATTCCACATACATTTTAGCCACATCACAGTTTAAGCCAAGGTCTATAGAAAGAGGTCTGGACATGCGGCCAGAGTTATTATGAGGAATACAGTGTGGTGGGTTGATACTATATTTACTTGTAGTATAGCCTATCGAATATTATAAATTATATTGTTTAAAAATAGCTCCCTATTGAAGACTCAATATGATCAAATTTACATATGTGTCCTGCTGTTTTTATAGACCTTGGTCCAAGCTAAGGCCTATAGATAGAGTCAGAATGCTAAATTTGGTTTCATATAGACTCAATATGTCCATTTCACTATATCAAAATATACTTACATACAATAATATTATTATTTATTAATACAATTACAATAACTAGCAATGACTAGAAGAGAGCAACTTGCTAGTCCAAAACAGCTCTTCTCCTAAATTTTGCAAACCATTTCCAAAAGATAGGTTACACTTTCAAGAATTCAATTGCGATTCTCTCTCCAAAAAAATCTGGTGTGGCGCACTCACACAACTTTCCTTGCCATTATGAAAATTGATCACCTGACACTGGTGTTCCCGCGCATCCCAAGTCTACTATTCAAAGATATGAGCCAGCTGGTGACAGGACAAAAACGCTGGATACACATGAGATCTGCTATCTCTTCATAGTGAATGATTTAATAGAATCAACAGTTTGTAATTGAATAATCACATTTTCTCAAATTTCAAGCTTATTTTCAATTTTAGGTGAAAATGTTACTGGACATTAATTGGAGAGATTTTCATGCTCAATCTTTTCCACTCGAAATTTTTAGTTTAAATTATATCTGAGACCTGATAATTGGAAATCTAAAAACAAACTTTTTATAGATGGGGTGGAGCTCCTGAAATTTTTACAGATATGGGACTTGTGGCAGTTGATATAGATTATCAATGACTATTTTAGATATGAATTTGATCAAAATCGTTGGAGCCATTTTCGAGAAAATCGCGAAAACCCTGTATTTGACAACATTTTCGTCATTTTAGCCGCCATCTTGAATTGCATTTGATCGAAAATTTTCGTGTCGGATCCTTATAGTGTAAGAACCTTAAGTTCCAAATTTCAAGTCCTTCCGTTAATTGGGAGATGAGATATCGTGTACACAGACACACACACACACACACACCAATACCCAAAAACCACTTTTTTGGACTCAGGGGACCTTGAAAAATATTTCCCGGCTGAAGTATGACAGTCTCAAGGCCCAATGACGGTTTGAATGATATATTCAGGCAAGGTGGAACGTCTGTCAGGGACTACCCACCAATAAAAGCCATACGAATATGATTATTATCATTATCACACCAATTATCCAAGAATTTGGAAAAAATAGTTAACAACTATAATTAAAACAAGGAATTCAAAAGAATTTTGAAAAGTAGGAGGCAGATGAATATAATGAGATTTACGTTATATAGTCAGCATCTGATCACTAATTAACATTGGTTTGCTACCCTTGTCTGTCATTAGACAAAGCAGATAGATCTATCCTTTTCCAACTCCGCACCGTTTCCAAATTGTTTGCAGACCATGTAGAAATATTATGAACTACCAAAATCAACTATTATTATCTCAATGAAGTTTATGATTAAATCATAGAAAAATTCTTGCCGAATATAATTATATTTGAGACAGAATTGATCATTATTAACAGGAATCAACAATTAATATATCAGATTTACTGGGATAACCTGAGTCACAGCTATCTACTATAGAAGGCGGTGGAAAAGGAGAAGAGACAACAATGCCTTCCTATAATAATTCCCATTGACTTTAAAACGTGAATCTGACTACGGTACTGTAGTGACAATAGAAATGGTTGACTAACCAGCAGTTCGCCTTGATAGAAGAGTTGGTTGGGTATTTTGAGTATGTCGTTGTGCGAGCGATAGTTTCGGCTGAGTTTGGTGATGACTTCTGGGTTGTACTTGCCGGTGACAGGATTGCGCTGATACATGTCGGTTGTGTTCAGCAGTCGTGCCAACAGCGAGTTGCCTGTCAAAACCAACCAAATCAACAATGATCAGAAAGTAGAGACATTCATGTTTAATGTATACAGAGTGAGCCATATGTATGGGAACCCTTCAATAAATTGGAGACTGTTGCAGATATAATAATTCAACTTTCAGGATAAGTTATTGGTCAAATACTCTACCTTTTGACGTACAACTGAATATCAACCCCTCATAAGGGGGTGACTTAGGGATTGTAACTTGAATATGTAAACACCCATTGTGTGGTACACCATTTTAAAGGCCTTCTTGAAACAAGAAAGATGGCATCGACAAAAATGTTCTATGATACTTGTATCCAAAATGGCGGCTGATTGAAGTTTTAGTTTTTAAAGGAATGAGGGGTTGTAACTCACATATTTTGAACGTAAACACCCATTGCGTGATACATCATTTTAAAGGCCTTCTCAAAACTAGAAAAATGACATCAATAAAAATGTTCTATGATACTTTTGTTCAAAATGGCGGTTGTTTAAAATTGATCAATTATTTATTTAAAAACTCAAACTTCAATCAGCCGCCATTTTGGATACAAGTATCATAGAACATTTTTATTGATGTCATATTACTTGTTTTGAGAAGGCCTTTACAATGATGTACCACGCAATGGGTGTTAACATTTAAAATGTTCGGGTTAAAACCCCTAATTTATTTAAAAACTAAAACTTTAATCAGCCGCCATTGGATACAAGTATTATAGAACATTTTTGTCGATGCCATCTTTCTTATTTCAAAAAGGCATTTAAAATGATGTACCACACAATGGGTGTTTACATTTAAAATACTCGAGTTACAACCCCCCAAGTCACCCCCTTATGTGGGGTTGAAATTCAGTTGTACGTCAAAAGGTAGAGCATTTGACCAATATCTTATCCTGAAAGTAACAGTATTATATCTACAACAGTCTCCAATTTATTGAAGGGTTCCCATACAAATGACTCATTCTGTACAATGAATTACCAATTCTATTGACAAATCCACATAGGTACCTTTAATAGGTGGCCAATGGATGAAAGAAAATGAAATGTATTGATTGATTTATTTTTTTTATTCATTCAATCGATGGTCCCGATGCCAACATCAGCCTTGAAATTCTTTTATTTTCAGGAAATAAAATCAGGTCTTATACTCTCGTCTCCAAAACATAAAATATCAGTTTCAGGCCTAGCCTAAAAATAAAAATATTCAGTTCTTCTTACAGAGTGACTCAGAATTCTATTCTTAGCTGTTTTAACCAGTATACAGCTCTGTTTGTGGCTTTATGCAGCTCCCTCAAAATAATGTATTGGGCATTCAGCAGTTATGTGGCTCATGATTTGTGTTTGGCCACACTTAAAAAAATCTGACTGCCGTAGGCCCCATCTCTTTTGCTCCTGAGCGCTTCGCCCTTTTCCCACACGAATTCGATTGAAAGCACTCCACTCTTTCCTCTGGAGATCAAATCCATGCACCCTCTCAGTTGGATCTTCAACAAGGAAGTTATTTGTGGGTGCATCTTGTACCTACTTCGATCTCCAACTTTATTTTAACGTGCTAGGTCTTGACATACCAATTGCACTAAGCGCAAAGAGAGGCGAAGAAGAACGGAAAGTAACAATATACATGAATTCCTCATTAATGTTATTTACGTCACCTCAATTTAAATAAAAAAGCCTTATCAGTGGCCTATTTAATGAGAAAATATGAGAATCTATGATTTTCGGCCATGATTTTGTACCATTTCCATAATTCAAGTGCATAGTGACATTCCGAATACTCGGTTTTCAGCCATATAATAGTTTATAGCGTTCACAAAAAAGTAGTATAGAATGCATTCTATCCAATGCATTAATCATAGCAACGGATGAATGAATACTTTCCCTCTAATTCTGCACTAACCGAAATTATACAATTTGGACAGTTCGCAGTGTACAGTGGAGCCCAGCTGCTGAGGATCGCCGGCCAACACCAGTTGGGTTTTCAGGGGTGCGGAGGGCGTGGTTGACCCGAACCACCCGTATTTGGCGCTGAGGTCGGCGATTTTGGTTTGCTCCCCGCCACCCAGGATGCCTGTCATCGCCAGGATGCACTCGGGTTCGGTGCAGTGTCCACACTCGTCAACGAATACGTGTGAAAAGTGGTTGGCTGGCACGCCCATCAGAGATAATCTGCAAAACCAACAAACAAGTTTGTTTCATGTTTTTACGAAAGTTTCATTATCAAACTATCCAAATTTAAAATGGTTTGTTTTATTCTAATTTATATTCTCAGATTGTGATTTGGTGTAGAAATTGAAATGGACATAACCTATGTATAATATTTGGACAATTTGAAACTAAATGTTGGGCAATAGCCTGTTTTTTCTTTTCCGATCATTGTATTGTTTGTGTTAACCAAATAAATAAATAAAACCGATGAAATTATCTAAATGTGAGCACAATGAAGTTAGTGATTACCGTTGAAGCTAAAAATTAGGTGCTTTTTAAAATACAAGGAGCATTATTATCAGGTGCAGCTGGACATCTATATGAGATAGAGCGCTTTACCCGGTCACAGGTTGTAGAGCACAGAATTTCGGCCAGGGATTTTGAATTATACCATAGAGAAACATTATACATTCAAATGATAACAATCGGAAGATATTTTTTGTGATTGGAAAATTGAATATTCCTTGAATGTATCTCATTACTCATTGAAGATAGAGAGCTCCGAATGATTTCATTTTACATTCATTTCATTTTTCATTCCGAAATTTAATAAACTGAAACAAAATTTCGCATGAATACAATATTGATGCAAGCAACAATGTAAATAGTGACTGGACTAAAATTAATAATCCAGCTGTCAGCTGATTTGTGATTCGTAATGATTAATTACTACAAATTCTTTTCTTGTGCACTCTCAATGTTCTCCTGTTATATCCTCAACAAATGACCAACAATTAAGGCAATTTTATTGGCCAACGAACTCAATCTGTTCGGAGAATATGTGATGAAAGCAATCGTCGAATATACAAACTCTCAAACGGAAAACAACTTGAGATTCTAATCACCAATGACAACTCGCTACATTCGTGGAATCATAGAACATAATAGACCTACCGAGTTGAGTCTCGCTACAAACAAAGTAATATTCAAACACTTGATATTTGCATATAATTAAAAGAATAAGACATTGATATTGTCGCATACACATACAATCAAATGCATGTAACTAACCGAAACTAATTGTAACATGGAAAAAACAAGAAAAAATGGTATGTTATTGGATCATTCAATCAAAAAATCAATCAAGTATTATCACTTTCAAATAATTAAATTACGACATAGTGGACAGGTATTCTATTTATAAATAGAAGCTATTAGCTTCTACTCACATTTGTGGAGCGCTTTTGGACGCTGGGCCCCTTTTCAACAATCTATCAAAATCCTTCTAATAAAAAAAGAACAAACACAAAACAAATATGAGAACCCTGGGATATACAAACTCAACTGTTCAAATTGTCAAAAATACTACTTGGGTTAGAGCGGATCTTCATTTAAATAAAGATTTAAAGAACACATGAACAACCCCGAATCAACATTTGCCACCCACATAATATAAAAACAACCACACCCACACATATATAACCATAAATAAAAAAAATTACACATTAAAAAGAGCGTTGAAAAAGGGCCCAACGTCCGAAAGCGCTTCAAAAATGTAAGTAGAAGCTAATAGCATTTACTCATAAAAATCAGACTGCTATGTCGTAATTTAAGAATTTAAAAGTGATCATTAACTAACAAGCAATGGAAAGAAAAATTGAATAGCAAGTATTATCCCTATAAAAATTAAAAAAAAAACTGATAGAAAATTGCTTTATCTAAAAAATAAATGAATAAAAAGACTGACCTGGCAGCGGTAACCAGAGTTCCGACAATAATGGGCGTCTCGAGCACTCTTTCCATAGACGGAAACTCAGCCTCATTGGTTTTCGTGAAATTGTGAATCTCATGCTGCAGAATGTATTCGCTGACACTGGCAATCTCCACCCTCTTAGAATAGATCCTCAGAATACTTTTGCTCGGGTCGAATTTCATGTACGAGTTGCGCCTCGAAAGTCTCAGGATTCCTTCGACAATCACATCGGCGGCTGAGTTGGAGCTGGCACAGACTAGCTGTGATTTCCCTACCGCCCAGTTCTGCAAACCGCAAAATGGTTACTCTGTTGCATATCCATACTTTTTTAATATTGAAATTTGAGAGTAAATTCCTACAGTTTGATGATGACCAACAACAGGTCGAAACGATCGTCACTACCAATGTAAGTGCATTTTCACTCCATAAGTGTTTCTAAAATTCAAGTTTAAAAAATGGTTATTCAGACTATGGTATGGTTTCAAAGAATGTATCCACATTAAAATCAGTTTCACACTGGCTGAATTGGAGGAAGCACAGACTAGCAGAAAATGGAGATTTGGACTGTGGTATCAAAAAATATATCAACATTAAAATCAGTTTCATAATTACATGTGTTTAAATAAAAATCTGGTGTGGTACACTCACACAACTTTCCTTGCTCATATTTGAAACTACGATCAGACTTCTGTATATTTGTATTATAATTGTTTTCAGAGTATTTTTTCCTTTGTGTAAATATTGTGATATTCGATGATTTTTTTTAGTCATCATTTTTTAAAGTCGTCAAAACAGCTGTTCTACAGATGAAATATCTCGACTATGTGTTCTTTTTATGAACTGCGCTACCTACCTACCTCATGCACGAGAAGGAGGTTACTAAGTCCATTTCTCAAGGATGGGGTGGACCCCCCATTAGTTTCCCAGAAAGGAGCCTCATGCCAGTTGATAGAGCTGATAAATAACTATACAGGGTATGAATTTGAAAAAAATCGGTCAAGTTATTTTTGAGAAAATCGTGAAAAACATGGTTTTTTAGTGATTATTCGCCATTTTTCTCAAGAATATTACTGAGCTCCTGCAATTTTCCCAGAAATGAGACTCATGTCAGTTGATAGGGCTTATAAATAGCTATCCATGGTATAAATTTGAAGAAAATCGTTAGAGCCGTTTTTAAGAAAACCGTGAAAAACATGGTTTTTTAGTAATTTTTCCATTTTTTCCGCCATCTTGAATGGAATTTCTTATTGTCGGATCCTCATGTTATAAGGACCTTAAGTTTAAAATTTCAAGTCAATCGGTTGATTAGGAATGGAGTTATCGTGTTCACAGACATACACACATACACACACAGACCAACACCCAAAAATAATGTTTTTGGACTCAGGGGACCTTGAAACGTATAGAAAACTTGAAATTAGGGTACCTTAATTTTTTTTGGAAAGCAATACTTTCCTTACCTATGGTAATAGGGCAAGGAAAGTAAAAAAATGAACAATTGGAAGCAGCCTACTTTTTGACCTACTTTTTGAACTGTGTCATCACCTAAATTTAGAAGAAAAATAACAAAAGGATTGCCTTAGTATTATATCTAACAATGTTTACACATAATCATGGCAAGTAATAGGTCGTTCTATGCTAGTTTAAAATTATTCAAGTCTCGATTATTGTCCAGAGGCTACTAAGTTGAAATTATATAAGGCATTAGCCAGGCCTGTAGTATGTTATGGCTCTGAGACTAGGGTACTCACTGCTAGGGACATAGAAAGGCTTACAAGAGAAGAAAGGAAGAAAGAAAGGAGAAAGAAAGGTTATTAGGAGGATAGTGGGTCCTGTTTACAAAAATGGAATTAGGAGGAGAAAAAATAGCGAAATCTAGCGCTTCCTGGGGAGTGTAGACATCGTCAGATATATTAAAGCAGGATTAGGTGGATGGCACTTGCTGAGAATGGGTGATGAAAGGATTTCCAAATATTTATGGAGGGGAAGAATATACAATAGAAGAAGAAAAGGAAGGCCAAGGAATAGATGGACAGATGATGTAGAGCGGGATTTGAAAAAAACTTGGAGTTCGCAACTGGAAAAGGCAGGCAGTGGATTGGGAGAGATGGAGAGGCTTTGTGAGGGAGGCCAAGGGTTGTAGCGACCTGTAGAACTGAGGAGAAAGTAAGTAATGTTGTTTGTTACATAGATAGATGTGAGGACTCACAGACAATCTGTGATTTCCCAACACTATCCAGTTCTGGGAACCGATCATCCAATCATCTACGTTTAACACTGGTTTCTTAACCAGTGGTCGAAACTTCTGGTCTATTAAAACAATTTGAGATACTAGTTTTGAATGTCACATCATTATCAATAATTTCCATTCTATGGTTAATCAGCCATCGGTCCCGGCTGCCTAAAACCAGAGAAAACTCCTATAATTATTAATTATTATTAATTATTATTATGCTATTATTAATTCTGTGCTAAAACGTAGTCGTTAAGTCATATCAGAAGCATGACTGAAATTGATCAATTGCAACTTGAAAACTCTGACACCAGACCTGAGCCAGCCAGGTCACTTGATATTATTATTATTATTGTCTTACCATTATCAATCTCCAGTGAACTCAAAGTTTAAACATTGAGCGGCAGAATATTAAACAGTGTAAATGAAGCCTTGCGATTGGCCATTAGTTGTTGACCAATAAAGGTTGAGCTCTTCTGCCATTGGTCGGGACAAGACAAGCCCAAGAGTTCCAAGTATGGTCATGAGAAACGTTAAAGTCAGATCACATGAAACGTTTTCCAGATGAGTCGGCAGGGCAGGAAGCTCTCCCATTGGCTGATTGGGAATCAGATGATAATCAGCCAATCGGAGAGCTTCCTGCCCTGCCGACTCGTCTAAGAAACGCCTCATGTGGTCTGGTCCTTAGTCAACAGCCAATAGAGAGAAACTTACTAAAACACCAAATGGATAATAAGAGAGAGAGAACGGAAGAATGTATAATTTGAAAACCTGTACACACTAAAATACAAACCTACATAAAAACAAAGATAGAAAAATTGAAATGAAGATGAAGCTGAGGTCAAATTACTACTGTGTAAGATAAGAGAAAATTACCAAGATTAAACTAGATTTAAACCAACAGCTGCCCAATTTCTGTTTAAACCAGGATCCATATGGGCTTTACGGCCGTTTGCACGGTGTCAGTTTAAACTAAATTTCATCTTAAACTATATTAAATCCATATTAAGTCTTGTTCATTATAATGTGGTTCATTTTCACTTGAAGCCACCAGCTGATTGAATTCATTTTAAGCTTTGACTGTGCAAACGGGCCTTGGAGTTTGTTTTCAAATACCCACATTGATATCAAAATGAGTGCCTGTCTATTGAATTCCTACAGGAGAAACCCTTGAATTAGATGTAAAATGCGCTTGTGAGATATGTGATGGTTTTATAAACGTTTAGAAGGCCTACTGTAGTAAGGAAACAATTTTAGAAAGTATTTAAATGATCCATTACCATAAGAAAATATGCAGACAATAAACATATAAGTCAACTTTTATTTTATATGTATCTTAGTTTATCAATCTGTTCTTGCCTACTATCTGCCTGTCACACTTGCAAGTTGGTGATGCATATTTCATGAGCCTCATGCACTTTAATTTTCACAATCAATTTTTGTAAAAATATTTTGGTGTATAGTTTTGATAAGAATTGCTTCCGAAAAATGTTTTCAGAGTGGTTCAAATCAGCACACCTCAACAATGTTTCCATTTGCTTTGTTTGCTTGTTTTATTGCTATGGATCTACGGTTTTAGGTGAGTTCCGAACCACTGGAATATATTTACCTGCAGTATAGCTTCCACGAGTGTGTTAGTCTTGCCTGTTCCGGGAGGTCCAAACACAATGTATGGAAACGGAGCGCAAGAACGGTTCACTATATTCGTGATTGCTTGAACTTGCTCTGGATTGCCAGCTATGTCTTCGTTGAAAAACACTAGTTCTCTGTAAACAAAATACATCATAAATACTCCAAAATAGTTATTTGTGCAACTAGTGCGCAAAGTGACAGTTTGCTGCACCGAAAGAAACGTTTACGCCCGAGCCGTAGGCGAGGGCGGAATGGTTTCTTGAGTGCAGCAGAGGAACTTTGCGCACGTATTTCACATTAAGTTTTTCCTACAGTTACCATTGAATATGAAAAGTGGGTAATTATGGGTAAAATTGCCTGAAATGCATCAAATGTTTTTCTGTGTAATTTTATTATTGATAAAAGCCTTAATCCTAAAATCCTAAAGTCCTCGTTGTCCTTGGTTATAATATATAATGAATAATAATTAGCGCGTTGTGCTTCGTTGCTCACTATAGCAGCCACAGCAGTCACTGTTACCAACTTCATTTTGATTTTGCTGCACTGTTGCTCCATATAACCTACTAAGTATTTTGCGTTGCCATGTTGCAAATCTGGAGTGCAGAAAAATTTTTCCCGCACTAGAGCGGAAAAGTGATTCTTTGCGTTCTGTAATCAGTGCAGCAATGGACACTTTTCAACGTAACTGTAGGAAAATTTATATTAGATACAAAATATTCTAACGAATTTCTTTCAAATAAAATCAAAGTAAAGATTTGTCAAAAACTAAGGTGATGCAACATCACCGTTGTACCATCCACGTTAAAACGGAGATTAATCAACTGTTCGTTTAAACCCGGAATGTGACCACATCTTCATGTAAACTTAGATTAGCATTAAACGTAGATGGTGAACCATCTCGGTTTAAATGTAGATTTATCTGCTTTTCATTTAGTACCGGGATGTAACACATTATAATAAATGTGACCATATTTTTAGTAAACCCAGGTTACTGTGTAGCCTATATGGTGCTTATAAGATCTATGGCATCAGTTATTCAATATTAATATATTCCTATCAACAATGGTACCCCCAAAATTGTCGTATTTCTTTCTTTATTTGTATTGCATTCATTATCATAATGTAAATATTATTATACTTTGGGTTAACTAGCTGAATATTGATTACTCATAGTAGTGCTAGGAAATATAAGTTAACGATATTTTTTCTATAAATATTCCATTTCACTTTCTTATCTTCCATCATGCAATAACTTTTTTAATTAGCATATTTGCAGATTAGCGAATAGTGTCGTCGCAGATGTTGTCTGTTTCACTTGTTCTTCTCGTTCCAGGAGTGCAACGCAAGACAAAATGGAAAAGTATTCAAAATATAATATAAAAGTTGAAAGTATTGAGTTTCACTCATCAGAAAGACTGTACTCAATTAAAACATGTAGTAGACAATTGGGTATATTTATATGCTGTAATACTTGTATAAGAAAGAGTCAAGAGTATCAATATCTTGTCATTTTCACATTTAATTCAAATATTATCTAACTTTCCTTTTATCATGATACTTTCCTTTGAACTTTTTAATTCATGAAATTCTGAGCTGTTATCTACCCTACATGTTTTCTGAATTATCTAATAATATTATGTAATTCTTATAAATTATTATTAATTCATGAACTCCTGAGCTGTTATCTAGCCTACATGATTTCTAAATTATCTAATAATATTCTAATATCCAATAATATTCTGTAATTCTTATAAATTATCATCGTTTTTCAGAGGATGAGATACCACTGAACCCTCTAAGTTTTTGTGTGAATATGGTAGTGATGATGATGAGAAATCAATGCACCTAATAAATTTTTAGATGAACTCCGAGCCATCTAGAAATAATTTCAAGTTCATAACTGCTTTATGAGCATCAACTGTATTGGTGGAGCTGTTATCCTTCCAACGAGAGCAATATAGAGAGCACATCTTCATCCAATCGGTTCAATCTGAATGCTGGGACAACAACGTCCTGTAACTTCCTTGTGTTATAGTTCAACCAATAAAAGTCAAACCCACATCATTAGATAGTTAATTTTTACCTTATTATTGTCAGAATGAAATCTGATCAACCTATCTCATTCTATGCCCCCTGTGGGTTGGGGGAGCTTTGAGTCGAGCATCGTACTCAAGAATTTGTTGAAAACCAGAATACACCCACAGTATCCCTGCTTGTCGTAGGAGGCGACTAAAAGGGACCCCCTTTCCAAAGCCCTTCTTCTCCTTCTTAATATGTTTTGGAACTTTCATTTCTTTTCATGGCACTTTTCCCATTGACTTAGTTTTGTGCCATTCTTTCTTTCTTTTTCTATCTGTCGGCATTCCTTGGCCATATTCTGACTTCTTCTTAGGCCAACCCAAGATGTTATGTATACCTTGCTGATGGGTGGTACTTTCATATGGTGTCTCTAACGGTGCCTACAGGATACCAGGCGCCCTTCAGTAGTATTTAGCTTTGCCTGGACATGCGGGGCTCTGTCTGGGTTGACTCCACTTCCCCAGCTGTTCGTGGGAACCAAATGAACAAACCAAACCCCAAGGCAACTCCAGAAGTTCCCATTTTGCCTTCGAAACCACGGGATCTGTCCCACAAGGGCAGGTTCCTTAATCTGAAATGAGTGCTTCAGGAATACAGGAGGTTCCGTTGCACTCTTATGTAGAGGCTATCAACATTGAAAAGGCTTCTACTGATTACGACATGCATGATGTAAGCTCAATCACACCATCCCAACTGGAGAGGAAGGATGAGCTTCTCAGACCACTGAAAAGGACGGCCAATCAGGCAAAACTTCTTGGGAGAGGTTAGGCTTTTGACCCTGCAATGTTTCAGAAGGGGAAAAAAGAAAAACCCCAGAGACCAGAGATGGGTGAAACCCCAGGCACAAATGTAGGCTGAGTCGAGGGTGGCCAGGTGCCCTAGAGGTAATTAGGCGACCCCTCCTTCAGCGGAAGGACCTACAAAAAAGGCCAGGAGTGAAACTCACGTAGGTCACCAGGACCAATCAGTCTAAAGAGACTGCCAAGCATATCACAAAGGATTGCGACAAGCAACCAGGTGATGAATAGGATGTTAGTATATGAAAAAACTCCTGGTTCTTGTGAAGGACACAGGTATTGGTTCGCCTAACCAACGTACTACTTGGGAATACAATACGCTTCGGTTGACGTGTGGGGTTTTTGAACCTTTTGATCCTTGAATCCGTGCCTAAAAAAATAAATGAAAATAATAATAATCTCATTCTATTATTCTTATTTGTTTTTGGCAATATTTTCAGTTTGTGAAGGAATAGTATTGACTAGCAGGTAACTCGTACTCCGCAAGTGTCCAATTAAAAACTTAACAAACTGAAAACTTGACGTAATGACGTCTTGAAGAATTGTAGACAGGCCTATAATCATGCTCTGTAAATTAAGAATCTTTATGCAAAATTTCAAGTTAATCAGGTCAGTAGTTAATACGTGAAATATAAATAAAAATAGAAATATAGAAGAAAATCACCTTTTTTCATGAGATTTCCTGTATTCCCCTTGTGGCAGAAGAACGCTCAAGAGACTGTCATTCAGAAGGTCAAGCGCTCTGTAGCAAAGTCGATAGACGTATCTATTCAGAGCGAATTGTATGTTGTACTTATTTTTCGGGTACTTTCTGTACACTTCCAATCTGGAAAATGAAAACAAAATCTGGACTATGATGAACAAGAAGATAAAGCACAGGCACTACCCACCTATTTTCAATCAACCTACTATTACTACTGAAAGCTATTTACAATAGTATGCCTATTCTCAGGTTGTTAAAAATTATCAATCATAGATAAACTGAGATTAGAACAGCAGAGGATATTTTCTATACTTTAGCAAACTTCATAGAATTCCGTATGTAAGGAATTTCTCAATACTTTCCATTCAACCAATACTGACAGAGTTTGTCTCATTACCGCCAGCTCTTAAACCAATAGAAATAGTTCATAATTAAATATTGATTCAAAAGACACAATTATTCATTGAAATAATTCGGAAAGGACCAATAGGCAAAGCCCAAAACTGTTCCTCCCCCGAATTTTGATTAATATACCAGTCCAGAAATAAATTCAAGTTAAGGATATTTTCCTTAATATACAAAATAAAAATTCAGATTTGATAAATTTCATTCATTTATATCTGTGAATAGATTAATTGAAAACAATAATCAGCAGAAGTTGAATGGTGAGATTCAAATTGAATTGGATTTTCAAATGTACCGCCATAAAGACCCCATAAAATGGCCGCTCCATAAGGAACATGTGTGTCATGACTTGTATTTATGGACCTTGGCCATTAGCCAAGGTCTATAAAATACAGGTCATGACACTATTGTTGTGAGCAGCCATTTTATGGAGTCTTTATGGCGGTACATTTGAAAATCCAATCCAATTCAATTTGCTCATAACAAAATTATGCATTTTAAAAACAATATTCTAGTTCAGATAATATGTGAATTCAGGTTTTCAATTTTTTAAATATGAAATTTCAATAATAAATGCTTTAATTATTCATTTATTCATTATTAAAAACTGTTCTTATTCTTGTAAATCAAGGATTATGATTCAAAAGGCATTGGGACAAGACAGAAATATGCGAGGCCAATTATTTCAAAAAGAGTTTTAAGTTCCCGATCAATTGAATCGAATTTATTATTATTCTGTCAGAACAATTTATTTTACAATTCAAAGCCAAGCAATATCCCTTGAGCAATATTACAAAATAACACATCATGTTGTTCAATCCATAATGATAACAGCTGATAAATTTGAAAATTTGTGAACTAGGACACCATAAAATGGCTGCTTACAACAATAGTGTCATGACCTGTATATAGACCTTGCTATTAGCCTTAGAACAGTTATAGAATAGACACACTGGGAAGTCTAGCCTCTGAAGCCAACATCTACTGCTAAATTCACCCACCTTGACGTCACAACAGTGACAGTTCAGATTGTGTGTATTTCAGATTCATGGTGTTTTTAGGTTATTTCTAGCTACGGGCAAAAACGATATCTGTTAATTTATGATGTGTTATGTGATATCGGCTTCAAAGTTATAATGTGTTTTGAAAATAATAAGGTATGGTAGCCTACAAAACTAATTTATTGTCATGCTGCAATGAGTTTACTTACATCATGACCAAGAATAATATAACAGTTACAACTTACAATATTTGTGTATAAATTTCAACTTACGCATGAAAAGATATTACACTTTTTTTCCTAAAAATTTCAGTGCAATTATATATGCTGCGCAGGAGATTACCATTTTCATAAATAATAATTACATAAATAAATGATAATCTGCTATGGAAAACAAGTTATGTTTAACAACAATGCATTGTTTAACAACAATGTCTATACGATGCGTGACGTCACTGTTGTGATGTCAAGATGGGTGGATTTGGCAGTAGATGTTGGCTTCATCGACTTTTAGTATGAATATACAATGAGCCGTGTCTATTCTATAACTGGTCTAAGCTGTTAGCTAACTGCAGTAGCGATCCAAGCGGATAATTTGTGTAGCTTAAAGTTAGTTTGAAAAAGTAAGATTATAAACATTATGGCTGCCGTTTCAACAGAGATAGCTAGAGTTAGCGGACTCAAACCTGCGCTATCTGCTTCTCATCTGTTTTTTTTTCTAACGTACCACTATAGCATTGAGCTAACACAGACTTAGCGAATAGCAGGAGATAGCTAATAGCGCGACTTAGCCAGCTAACTCCAACATTGTGAATACCCCTCATAATTGATGATGAATGTTTATAATTATTGAGATAAAATGGAGCTACCTGCTTTGTCTAATGATAGACTAGGATAGCAAACCAACGTTTATCAGGTGCTGACTAAGGCCGGTTGCAGACGAACCACAATCGTATGTAGGATGTGGGAGCGATTATTTTCTATATGTGGTACCACACATATGGAATGTATTGGCAGGAATGGCAGTGGCACTGATACTTCCACATGACGTTGCGCGCTGTGGTAGCGATTATTTTCTTTGCGATTGTGGTACCACTGGTTTGAGCTCTATGCTTCTGTACCACAATCGCAGTCGCTGTGACTTTGAAAACACCTATTAGATAAAAACATCTGAAAACTGTTGCACAAATGCGCGTTTTCTCGAATGCAGTGTGAAAGTCTCTCTGTGCTAGTCGTATCATATTATTGTTCTGTGGTATGCCGTCCCACATTCCACAAGCGATAGTGGTTCGTCTACAACCGGCCTAAAACGTGAATCTCGCTGTAACTACTACCTGAGTAGCTTCAGAGGTGGGTGATTGATACCCAGGTGTTGCTCCTGGATGACTTCGCTCAGTCGTAATGTGGGCGGGGTAAGGAGGCAAGTTGAAGTTCCTCTTCCTTCTTCTTCGTGCCTCAGCTGGCGTGAACAGCACCTCCTGGTGCTTCTGACGGCGTGAAGGTCGCTCTTCTCTGATGACACCACTTTGATGTAATTTTGTATCGGCCTTACGGCCTCGGTTCTGCTCCAGTGGAGTAGGAAAAGGAAGGACAGACAGGATAGGGACGGCAGACAACGGTCCGCTGTGCCCTGGGGAAAAGGAAGAATAGGGACGGCAGACAACGGTCCGCTGTGCCTGGGGGGGAATGGAAGGTCGGGACGGCAGACAACGGTCTGCGTGCCCTGGGGAAAAGGAGAATAGGGACGGCAGACAACGGTCCGCTGTGCCCTGGGGAGAAGGAAGAATAGGGACGGCAGACAACGGTCCGCTGTGCCCTGGGGAAATGGGAGGACAGGGACGGCAGACAACGGTCCGCTGTGCCCTGGGGGAATGGAAGGTCAGGGACGGCAGACAACGGTCCGCTGTGCCCTGGGGGAATGGAAGGTCAGGGACGGCAGACAACGGTCCGCTGTGCCCTGGGGAAATGGGAGGACAGGGACGGCAGACAACGGTCCGCTGTGCCTAGGGTGATGGGAGGTCAGGGACGGCAGACAACGGTCCGCTGTGCCCTGGGGAAATGGGAGGACAGGGACGGCAGACAACGGTCCGCTGTGCCTAGGGTGATGGGAGGTCAGGGACGGCAGACAACGGTCCGCTGTGCCCTGGGGAAATGGGAGGACAGGGACGGCAGACAACGGTCCGCTGTGCCCTAGGGTGATGGGAGGTCAGGGACGGCAGACAACGGTCCGCTGTGCCCTGGGGAAATGGGAGGACAGGGACGGCAGACAACGGTCCGCTGTGCCCTAGAGTGATGGGAGGTCAGGGACGTACGGCAGCCAACGGGCCGCTGTACCAGGACAGGAGGTCGGGGACGTACGGCAGCCAACGGGCCGCTGTACAAGGAGCAGGAAGGTTGTGAGCGGAATGCTGTGGACTGGGGCTCGTCCGGCGTTTAAATACTCCCCCAAAGTGGAGGGGATGGAGTTGAGCCGCCGCCAGAGGCGGTGGAAATCGTCCTGATGCGCGGAAGACGGTGCGCCATCGGTACCTCCCTTATCTCCGCGGTCGGCTAGCATTACTGATAGCCGAGCGTCTTTCAATAATATTATTTATTATTTACTCGTCACAATTTTACTTTGTGACACCCCACTCCTACTTGGGGGGGGGTGTTTGGAGCCCTCTATGGCACCACCTTAAAAGGCGTGAGCCATCTAGGCATCACCTTAAGAGGTGTACACCTCCCAGGCATCACCTTTAGAGGTGTATGCCACTCACTATGATCATCATCTACACCCGGTCCACCAGGTATATATTTACATCGTCCATCTGGAAATTGGACTTTCATGCGTGGCCGACCTGCTCTTCTGCGCTTGCCTGGTGTTGTGTTGCGGTGGCACAGCACCAGATCCATATTTTTAGATGGGCCTGGTCTGGGATCCAGTGGGACTATCTGCTTTGTGTTGACCGTGATGCTAACATCTGACTCGACACGAACTGGAACTCGCCTCACTGAGACCTCAACCGTCTCTTTGTCATTTAAGGGTGACTCTGATCCTTTCACTATCACCCTCTGTTTTGTCATGTGAAGCGGGGGTGTCAGTGGTCTGTGGAGGCTGGTATCTCACCTCGAGTTATCCTCTCCATTTCGACTGCTGGGCTAGATTCTGACTTGCCATGAGGTGGCATTTGTTCCATCCTAACTTTCTCGGAGTTCAAAGTCTTTGCTCTGACAGTTGGAGCATAAATCGCGGCCTGTCGTTCAGAGTCATTCATTCCATCACAGTGATCAACTATGTCATCCCTGGATGCTTGTCTTGGAATATATGACAACTCTGCCTCTCTATCAATCAAGGCATGGGTTCGACTCTGTTCAAACCATCCTTCTTGAACATCCTTCTGTTCCGACTCTTGTTGTCTGGAGATTTGGAGTCTACAGCCGCTATTGTTGGACTGATGTTCTCTCAGTCCTCAATAAGAGCAATCGTGACATAATTCGCTGACTTGAAGGATTCAATTGGGGAGGATCCCACTCCACCTCTCTCGTGGATGTGTGAATATTCACTTTGTTATCACGCATAAATTCCATGCCTAATAGCAACTCTTGTCCAAGTCCTTCCATTATAGACGCCACTAGTGGAACTGTGATTTGTCCTATAGTTACATTAGTTGTCAGCTTCCCATTTAATGGGGTAGATCGTCCATCAGCTAATATTGCGTGGTGATAAGTTGGTACCTTCCTTATCATCCCTATTTTTTGAGAACTTCATAAACCTCATTACTCATATAATTAGCTTCAGCGCCACTATCTAGTAATGCCCGACACTTTTTACCACCGATTGTCACAGTAATGAATAGTCTGTTGTCCCTTGATGATTCTTCAATCACAGGAATCCTGTGTGCCGTTCGCATAACTGCTGTCTTGTTCGGAGTTTTATTCTCCTTCTGCACATCACAGACACATTTCAGTGCTCTCTTTCCGCTCCTTTTACATGGTGGGATATCGGGACAGTGTGATCTCCAGTGCCCCGGTCTCTTGTATTGCCCACACATGGGTTCAGACTCACTAAGAGATGGTCTGTTACTAGTAGGGGTTATAACTGTCTCAACCTTGAGCCTTGTAATCTTTTTTGTGTCCTCAATCATGTGAACTCTCGAATTCTGTCTATTCTGTTTCTCCTCTGCTTTTATTTGTTCATACTCCCTCGCGAATTTTTCCAATTCATTGATACTATGAACGTCTGATTGCCGAATATACAATTTGTACTGTGGGAGGAGATTCTTATACACTCTCTGTAATTTATTCTCGTCTGTAAAACCTCCTCGACGCCTCATGAGTGTCAGTACATCTTTGAGAAATTCGTCAAACGATTCACCTTCCCTTTGCTTCCTTGCCTGAATTAGATTCTCGAGGTCCTCCTCATAGGTAAGTGGGTAGTAGCGTGATCTGAAATCTGTCACAAAATTGTCCCATGATTTCCACTGGTCACGACGATTACGCATCCATAGAGTAGCTTTACCAACTAGTAATTCAGGAAGGGCAACTAGTAGTTGGTTGCCAGTAAGCCCATAGGCTTGTTGTAGCTCATCTAGCCTTTCTAGAAAGCTGGGAGCATCTGATTGGCCATCAAAAGACAGTCTCCAGCTTCTTACTTTGTCACATACCGCCCCTGGGTCCATGAGGGGGTTTGTGTGAATGTTGGTTCCAACTTTAGCATGAGTACCTGTTGCTGAGTGTCCAGATTCCTCACTGCTTCTGCTCATTATGCGGGTCTTGGGCTGGGATAACGTACTGCCATCTTCTTATGTTGTTCTACTAACAACTTTCTCAACTCAGCAAGTGTTCCAGATGACACTATGCCCCAATCTTGTAGAAGATTGAATGCCTCATCCTTTTTCAATCTATAGATCCAGGAAACTCTGGGGTCGGCTATCACCTCGGGGTTTATGTCCTCGACCGACTGATCCTCTGTCAGCTCCTGGTGTTGAGCATCTGAATCAGACTCTCCCTGTTCACTCATGATTCTTACTTCGTTGCCTCGTGCCCCAAGTGCGGGCGCCAATCTATCACGTACACCCTGAGTAGCTTCAGAGGTGGGTGATTGATACCCAGGTGTTGCTCCTGGATGACTTCGCTCAGTCGTAATGTGGGCGGGGTAAGGAGGCAAGTTGAAGTTCCTCTTCCTTCTTCTTCGTGCCTCAGCTGGCGTGAACAGCACCTCCTGGTGCTTCTGACGGCGTGAAGGTCGCTCTCTTCTCTGATGACACCACTTTGATGTAATTTTGTATCGGCCTTACGGCCTCGGTTCTGCTCCAGTGGAGTAGGAAAAGGAAGGACAGACAGGATAGGGACGGCAGACAACGGTCCGCTGTGCCCTGGGGAAAAGGAAGAATAGGGACGGCAGACAACGGTCCGCTGTGCCCTGGGGGGGAATGGAAGGTCAGGGACGGCAGACAACGGTCTGCTGTGCCCTGGGGAAAAGGGAGAATAGGGACGGCAGACAACGGTCCGCTGTGCCCTGGGGAGAAGGAAGAATAGGGACGGCAGACAACGGTCCGCTGTGCCCTGGGGGGGAAATGGGAGGACAGGGACGGCAGAACAACGGTCCGCTGTGCCCTGGGGGAATGGAAGGTCAGGGACGGCAGACAACGGTCCGCTGTGCCCTGGGGAATGGAAGGTCAGGGACGGCAGACAACGGTCCGCTGTGCCCTGGGGAAATGGGAGGACAGGGACGGCAGACAACGGTCCGCTGTGCCCTAGGGTGATGGGAGGTCAGGGACGGCAGACAACGGTCCGCTGTGCCCTGGGGAAATGGGAGGACAGGGACGGCAGACAACGGTCCGCTGTGCCCTAGGGTGATGGGAGGTCAGGGACGGCAGACAACGGTCCGCTGTGCCTGGGGAAATGGGAGGACAGGGACGGCAGACAACGGTCCGCTGTGCCCTAGGGTGATGGGAGGTCAGGGACGGCAGACAACGGTCCGCTGTGCCCTGGGGAAATGGGAGGACAGGGACGGCAGACAACGGTCCGCTGTGCCCTAGGGTGATGGGAGGTCAGGGACGGCAGACAACGGTCCGCTGTGCCTGGGGAAATGGGAGGACAGGGACGGCAGACAACGGTCCGCTGTGCCCTAGGGTGATGGGAGGTCAGGGACGGCAGACAACGGTCCGCTGTGCCCTGGGGAAATGGGAGGACAGGGACGGCAGACAACGGTCCGCTGTGCCTAGAGTGATGGGAGGTCAGGGACGGCAGACAACGGTCCGCTGTGCCCTGGGGAAATGGGAGGACAGGGACGGCAGACAACGGTCCGCTGTGCCCTAGGGTGATGGGAGGTCAGGGACGGCAGACAACGGTCCGCTGTGCCCTGGGGAAATGGGAGGACAGGGACGGCAGACAACGGTCCGCTGTGCCCTAGGGTGATGGGAGGTCAGGGACGGCAGACAACGGTCCGCTGTGCCCTGGGGAAATGGGAGGACAGGGACGGCAGACAACGGTCCGCTGTGCCCTAGAGTGATGGGAGGTCAGGGACGTACGGCAGCCAACGGGCCGCTGTACCAGGACAGGAGGTCGGGGACGTACGGCAGCCAACGGGCCGCTGTACAAGGAGCAGGAAGGTTGTGAGCGGAATGCTGTGGACTGGGGCTCGTCCGGCGTTTTAATACTCCCCCAAAGTGGAGGGGATGGAGTTGAGCCGCCGCCAGAGGCGGTGGAAATCGTCCTGATGCGCGGAAGACGGTGCGCCATCGGTACCTCCCTTATCTCCGCGGTCGGCTAGCATTACTGATAGCCGAGCGTCTTTCAATAATATTATTTATTATTTACTCGTCACAATTTTACTTTGTGACATGTGATATCGGCTTCAAAGTTATAATGTGTTTTAAAAATAATAAGGTATGGTAGCCTACAAAACTAATTTATTTGTCATGCTGCAATGAGTTCACTTACATCATGACCAAGAATAATATAACAGTTACAACTTACAATATTTATGTGTATAAATTTCAACTTACGCATGAAAAGATATTACACTTTTTTTCCTAAAAATTTCAGTGCAATTATATATGCTGCGCAGGAGATTTACCATTTTCATAAATAATAATTACATAAATAAATGATAATCTGCTATGGAAAACAAGCTATGTTTAACAACAATGCATTGTTTAACAACAATGTCTATACGATGCGTGACGTCACTGTTGTGATGTCAAGATGGGTGGATTTGGCAGTAGATGTTGGCTTCATCGACTTTTAGTATGAATATACAATGAGCCGTGTCTATTCTATAACTGGTCTAAGCTGTTAGCTAACTGCAGTAGCGATCCAAGCGGATAATTTGTGTAGCTTAAAGTTAGTTTGAAAAAGTAAGATTATAAACATTATGGCTGCCGTTTCAACAGAGATAGCTAGAGTTAGCGGACTCAAACCTGCGCTATCTGCTTCTCATCTGTTTTTTTTTCTAACTTACCACTATACATTGAGCTAACACAGACTTAGCAAATAGCTGGAGATAGCTAATAGCGCGACTTAGCCAGCTAACTCCAACATTGTTGGAGTACTCCCTCATAATTGATGATGAATGTTTATAATTATTGAGATAAAATGGAGCTACCTGCTTTGTCTAATGACAGACTAGGATAGCAAACCAACGTTTATCAGGTGCTGACTAAGGCCGGTTGCAGACGAACCACAATCGCATGTAGGATGTGGGAGCGATTATTTTCTATATGTGGTACCACAAACGCAGCGCATATGGAATGTATTGGCAGGAATGGCAGTGGCACTGATACTTCCACATGACGTTGCGTGCTGTGGTAGCGATTATTTTCCTTGCGATTGTGGTACCACTGGTTTGAGCTCTATGCTTCTGTACCACAATCGCAGTCGCTGTGACTTTGAAAACACCTATTAGATAAAAACATCTGAAAACTGTTGCACAAATGCGCGTTTTCTCGAATGCAGTGTGAAAGTCTCTCTGTGCTAGTCGTATTATTGTTCTGTGGTATGCCGTCCCACATTCCACAAGCGATAGTGGTTCGTCTACAACCGGCCTAAAACGTGAATCTCACTGTAACTACTACCTAATGAGACAATTGAGTTGAATCTAAAAAAAACTCAGAACTCACACACAACTACTGACATAATTTTGCCTCTTTTGCAACTTGAAATAGTTATTTGTGCAACTAGTGCGCAAAGTGTCAGTTTGCTGCACCGAAAGAAACGTTTACGCCCGAGCCGTAGGCGAGGGCGGAATGGTTTCTTGAGTGCAGCAGAGGAACTTTGCGCACGTATTTCACATTAAGTTTTTCCTACAGTTACCATTGAATATGAAAAGTGGGTAATTATGGGTAAAATTGCCTGAAATCCAACAAATGTTTTTCTGTGTAATTTTATTATTGATAAAAACCTTAATCCTAAAATCCTAAAGTCCTCGTTGTCCTTGGTTATAATATATAATGAATAATAATTAGCGCGTTGTGCTTCGTTGCAGCTCTGCTCACTATAGCAGCCACAGCAGTCACTGTTACCAACTTCATTTTGATTTTGCTGCACTGTTGCTCCATATAACCTACTAAGTATTTTGCGTTGCCATGTTGCAAATCTGGAGTGCAGAAAAATTTTTCCCGCACTAGAGCGGAAAAGTGATTCTTTGCGTTCTGTAATCAGTGCAGCAATGGCCACTTTTCAACGTAACTGTAGGAAAAGTGTATTATTATGATCTATTTCATCTTATTATTCACGCACGTCCATGTATAACTTATTTACTCTTTGAAAGTTTTTATTACTTTGGCTGAATGAATACATCTGATATGATGGTGGACTATTCTCTATTACAAGACTTTTAAATTCATAGAACACAACTAGGAAAAGGACAATAGTTGAAAATATTGTTAGAACATTTCTAATATAAGAAAATATCGGGGCACCGAGCTTTGATCGTTATTTATTTATTGATAAACAGAAAACAATTCTTTAAAATGATTGGGGAAGGACTTAGAGGCACAGACCAAAACTGTTTCTTCCCCGAATTTCGATTTATATACTATATAAATAGTCCAAAAGTTGGGTTATGTTCCATACACTTGAATTCAGGTCCAATTTTCAGTCCAAACATTTGAAAACAGAAAAGTTCTAATTTATATTGTTTACAAACAAAATAAACAATCACTAATCACTTAAAACTGTAAAATAATTATCAACTTTGAAAATTATGATATACTCTAATTTAGAATGATATACCATGTCATGTCAACAAATCAGATTATTTTGAACAAGTCGATTAAAATTTCTAGATAATATATCTCGTGAGATAAGCTGATTGATTCATCAGCTGAACATACTTCTGTCTCTCTCCCACACAGGCACACGCATCTTCTGTTATCGACAGACGACGAAATTATAATCTGTTTTTCCAAGGATGAATAATTATTATCCTTTTCATGTCCTTCAGCGAGTTTTCCCAGGGATGGGACCTAGTACAATCGAATTTTTATAACATAAACCTACTATGTTCCGAATTTCATGAAAATCGTTACAGCCATTTTTGAGATCCGTTGGGCATAAATAAATAACCATATAACCAAATATACAGAGTGGGTGAAAACTCCGAGAACGGCTTAATATCTCATACACAAAGGTAATTTGACAGTGGGTGTGATTGGGCATCCTATTCAAATTGAAAAAAAACTACTTTACTATGACATTTAAAATCTGGTCCGCCATCTTAGATCAACCATATTGAATGCAAATTTATTTTTTCAATAGGAAGGGTGTCATGCGATACATGATTTCGATACGGAATTTCAAGAAAAAATGAATGGCGAAAACCACATATCGATATCTCAAACAGTTTCAAAGATATTCACATTATTAATCAATATTATTCAAAGCAGAAAGGATAGAAAAAAGTCTGAGAACGGCTTAGTATCTCATAAAAAAAATGTGATTCCAAGGTGGGTGTGATTGGGGAACCTACTCAAATTGAAAATACTACTTTACTATGACTTTTAAAATCTGGTCCGCCATCTTGGATCCGCCATCTGGATGCAACTTTATTTTTTCAAATAGAAAGGTGGTCATGCGATACATGATTTCGATACGGAATTTTAAGGAAAAATGAATAGTGAAAACCACACATCGATATCTCAAGCCGTTTAGAAGATATTCATATTATTAATCAATACCACTTATGTATTTCATATTTCTGATTTGCATGGTATTGATTGATAATGTGAATATCTTCTGATCGGTTTGAGATATCGATGTGCGGTTTTCCGCTATTCATGTATCGTATGACAATTTTCTATTAAAAAAAATTAAGTTGCATTCAATATGGCGGATCCAAGATGGCGGACCAGATTTTTAAAGTCATAGTAAAGAAGTATTTTTAATTTGAGTAGGATCCCCAATCACACCCACCGTCAAATTACCTTTGTGTATGAGATATTAAGCCGTTCTCGGAGTTTTCACCCACTCTGTATACAGAAATTGCTCGCTCAATATAATAGTATAAAATTTTCCTTACAACTCTTCACATCTAAAGACGATAACGCGTAGACCAACTCTTTTGATGACTCCGTGGTACCGTTTCATGTTCTTTTTATTTTTAGTGGATGCGTTATTGCTGGTTTTTGTATCACTTCCATCAGCTTCTCGGTTGACGGTTACAATGACATCATCACCTTGCATCACAGATGGTCTACCTTCTGCCAAGCCATCACCAACCTAAAGAAAAAAAAAACAATTTAAAAATTCCCAAAAAATTAAAAAAATCCGTTTTCCTACAGTTACGTTGAAAAGTGGCCATTGCTGCACTGATTACAGAACGCAAAGAATCACTTTTCCGCTCTAGTGCGGGAAAAATTTTTCTGCACTCCAGATTTGCAACATGGCAACGCAAAATACTTAGTAGGTTATATGGAGCAACAGTGCAGCAAAATCAAAATGAAGTTGGTAACAGTGACTGGGCTGCTATAGTGAGCAGAGGTGCAACGAAGCACAACGCGCTAATTATTAAGTACCTATATATTATAATGGAGGACAACGAGGACTTTAGGATTTTAGGATTAAGGTTTTTATCAATAATAAAATTACACAGAAAAACATTTGATGCATTTCAGGCAATTTTACCCATAATTACCCACTTTTCATATTCAATGGTAACTGTAGGAAAAACTTAATGCCTACGGCTCGGGCGTAAACGTTTCTTTCGGTGCAGCAAACTGTCACTTTGCGCACTAGTTGCACAAATAACTATTTCATCATCATTTTATTGTTCAAATCATTTTTATTATTCTTATTCGAGACTAGTACGTAGCTATGAACGAAATTCCTCCATCGGGATAAAGGTTATGAGAGAGATTTCTAGATTACGTTATAATATGATACCAACAAATTATTGATATAATTCACATCAGTATTATGTATATATGACTTATGATATTTGATGTTTTGTTCAATTTTCTATTATATTTTCTCAATTTTGAATTCTTCACGTGCTTAGAAGACACTTTCATTCTATTTTCCTTCTTTCTTATTGATTCTTATGTAAATATGATTTATTTTTCATGTTGTCATACATTTACAACGTAAGGGAGCTATCAGCATAGTTTGTTGGTTCAAAAAATTAAAGTTTTTCGTAGAATTATTTTTATAAGAGGATGAGATTAAATTCTCAAAAACATTTTGGCTATTTGCCCCTTTTCACCCCCATATTACTCTCTTATTATAGAGTCGAATGGAAATAGAAAGAAAAATAAAAATCTCAGTACCCTTTTTGAATTATTTAATCACAACATGTTTCGGACATTGATGCCATTTTCAAGTGATATGAAGTAAATAAATAAATACTGCAGTATTTATAAATCTTCCAGCAATATTTATTTATTTACTTCATATCACTTGAAAATGGCATCAATGTCCGAAACATGTTGTGATTAAATAATTCAAAAAGGGTACTGAGATTTTTCTTTTTCTTTCTATTTGTATAAAAAGTAGCCCTATACAGAAAAGAGATAAAGTCGAATGGAATTAAAACTTAACAACTGAGTTTGTAATGCCAATTTCAAAACTTATGTCGCGACAAATTTAAAGAATTTTACTTCGTATTGTTTGCTATTCACTCTTGTAATCATATTTTGAAATAAAATAATCTAATTTGAACTCGACATTGTACTATACTTACAGTCAATCTAAACAAGTAACTCGTACCACCAAACAACGGTACTTTCCACATATTGAATTTTGCGATTGCTCTCTCCTCGTGAAACTCCTCCAAATTGAGGATTGCCTTGAACTTTTCGACATAGTTGGAGGCTGAGAGTGGCTGGGCCAGAACATTTCTAAAAACAAAATAAATAATTTATAAATTAATCACTAAAATGGAGGAAAACTATACAGAGTGGGCGAATACATTTAAATTGTTTTGTAAATTTTGTTTTGAATATGAATTGTATTTGAGTCTCACTGTCATGTTAAGGAAGCATATTTGGGGTTTTACCTGTTGTTTCCGATGTGAATAAATAAGTAAATAATAATCGGAGAGGCAAATAAAATTATAGGAGTGTAATTTGATCACCGTACATATGGCTTGAAAAAATAAGGTGAACACACACGGAAAAAACTTGCATCGCACATATCGTATGGAAATAGATCAACGACAACAACATCATCAAAGAAACAGTTCAAGTTGTTAAAATTCGTTTAATTCTATTCATTCATAGACAATACATACAATGAAGGCCACTCTAGATGAACAGGCCATACTCTCCCCCCACCACTTTGGGTGACACGTCACAAGAGTAGGCGGACTGCATGCCAAGGATTCCCGTATTTCCTGTTATTTCCCTACTGAAATAGCTACGTTGAAACCTCAATTTAACAATTGAAACTACCACTATTGAACTATTAGTTTGAAGCGTTAGTTCATGTGGGTACTGCTTCCATGATTATGTTCAGTGAAGTTAATCATGCCATATAAATGCTGTGTACCAGGCTGTAGAAGCAATTATGATAAATTACCTATTGTTACAGTATTTTCGTTCCCCTAGGACTCGAATAGGGCTCAAATATGGCTTCGACCTATACATAGAAGTAACTATGAATAATCGAATTCTCGCGAGTGTTTATAGAACATTTCGATGGAAGATTTATTAAACGTGAGTATGTAGCAATCCGACCTGACGGTTCAGGTATTTGATGAGAAAAATGTAGCAAAGAGAATGAAACATTCAGAATAAAAATATTGAAGGTACTATTATCTTTCTAGATACCATATCCAAATGTTGGAGAGCACTAAATGTTGGTCATGTATTTAAAGGAGCTTGATTTAATGATGATTATTGTCGTCCCCTCACTTCAGTAAACGACGAGAACTATTCATTCTCAACAAAATTTGATCTGGCTGGAGAAGTGGAATATTGTTCTTGTTCAAGGCGAAGAGAGGAATCATAAAAAAGACGCGGAAAACTGACTCATAACACTCAATTAGCATTTACACACACCGTTTGTACTTTATTGGAAATAGTGGAGCAGTTAGGCCTTCTGAATGTTCTGAATTTCAAATATGAACTATTAGGGAAATTTCAGACTGACAATCTCGAAACCAGATTTGGACAGTACCGGCAAATGAGTGGGGCTAGTTATGACGTATATGTTAACCAAGTGATAAAGTCAGAAAGGAAGCTTGAAACTATTAGCATGATAAAAGTATTCTTGTCAAAGCACCGTGAAATAGAGATAAGAGATTTTAGTGCAATAATGATAATGAATGTGAATTTATATAAGATAAAAATTGCAAAACTTGTTATAATGATTTAAATGGTTTTTTGAAAAAGTGTGTGTTCACATTCTGTAATATTCTGTTGAAGAATTACAATACAGTTGAATGAAGAAATCCAGTCTTATTGAAGAAAGGAAAAAATCGTTTAGAAAGAGGAAACTGGAAAAGCTTAATAGTAAGGTTTAAATAGTAAAAAGTTGTAAATAATAGAAAATATATAATAATTTGATAGTAAATTGTGAATAGTAAGTGCAACTCTCAGTACGTATTCTATAATAAATGTTTCCACAAAAGAAAATTGTGGTTTGGGAGTCATTCATTTTTTTCATGCCCATTAATTATAGACAGTATTGAAATTAAGTATAAACAGTGAGTATTCACTATTCATAAGAGTCCACTGAATGAGCTATTGAATTAAAATACTTTCTTATTGAAATATGAGTCCCCGAATAACAGATTATTGTGAAAATGTGGATGGAGAATGGGCTATAGAATACGAGAAGCGGCTGCCAGTCGGCCTACTCTTGTGACGTCACGTTCGCAGGAGCACGGCCTGTTCATCTAGAGTGGCCATGATACAATTCATGTAAAAACATCTGGCATGTGCCCTATACTGCTTTGCACCATAATTTAGAATAGACCGTCTAAAGGTTATGAAGAGTTGATGACTTGATTCACATACAATTTTATGTAATAAAATATCACAATACTACAAATATTACAATATTCCTGTGTCATGTAAAAATCTGGATACTACATCACTAATTATTTTATTGAAAGAATTTATTAATTTGATAGGTCTCAACTTTATACATTTTTTGTGATTATTGACACTAAAAAATATACATATTTCTGAAACAAGATTGAATAATATGATGAAAGAAGGATTTGAAGATAAGCTTAGTTTCTTACTTATGAGAAACTTGCTAAATGCTGAATTGACTAGGTAGTAGGTGTAGGTACTAGGAATGAGACAGTTCTTCTATTAATTTAATTTTACTACTTGATATTTAATCTTTGGTGATACAGTCTACTGAGTGGTTCATGCAATGGCGTTTTGAATTAATATTTAAACATTACCGAAGAGTGTTGTAAAGTTTTCTGGTTCTTCTGTCACTGAACATCGCAAGCAGTGCAAGGAAAAAAGAAGTGACAAGCATTGAAAATAGATTTCACTCATCAGAAAAACGTACGGTATTTAAATATTTAAACGTATTAAAATAATTATAACAAACTAGTTGTTATTATTTGTATTTTTAATCTCTTATTTTATTAATTTCATAAAGGGTACTATAATTCTATATTTTATAAATAAAAATTAGTATCCCTGAATTCTTACATTTTAAGAAGGTATTTCAATACAAAAATAGTGAGAATCACTTCTCAGTCCTCAGCATTCCTTTCAAATAACTCCAACGCTTCATTTTTTCTGCTGAGAATGATGCACACATGATCTCTAGGCTTGTGCATGGGGGTAATGAGATGAATATTCAGTAAATGCTAACAGTTTCAAGTGAATCTCATAAACTGTGAGCATACCTTATAAATAACACCAACGCTCCCCATTCAATCAAAGCTTACAGCTCAAAGTGAATCTAACTATGGAAAAATGTTTAATGAATCGGAAATTGATTTATTTTAAGGGTAGGCTACTATTAATCTATGAAGTACAAGTACCTATTTATTTCCTACTTTTGTCTTCATCCTACTTGAACTGTGGATATAAATATCTTGTGAATAATTAATATTAATCTTGCACTTTTACAACAGTAATCACGGTTTTCTTGTTTGACGGACGCGTTTCGTGGCACTGATCCACATCCTCAGCGTACAAGGAGTAGTTAGGGACTATCAGTGCCACGAAACGCGTCCGTCAAACAAGAAAACCGTGAGTACTGTTGTAAAAGTGCAAGATTTATATTAATTACAAGATAACTATTTATTCCCAAGGTAAATAACAAACAGCCCCGGTTGCACAACAAGTTCAAAATTTCAATCGTGGTTAAATGTCATGAGAACCAATGAGAGAAGCATTCTTTTCGAAAAAGCCTTCTCCGATTGGTTCCTGGTCTGAAAATTGTAAACAACTTGGAATAATATTATAATGAGCTGATCTCATCATCTGCTATTCTATTGCAACGATTTTTATGTAACAGGTACCATTTTTAATTTACAAAAATATATTATTTAAAGTTGCATACATCCTGGTAGTTGGCCTTGAAAATCTTGCTGGAACATTGGTGCGGTGCTTTCTCGATAGGGTTACTATAAGCAGTCTCAACCAGTTGTTATTACTACTTTAGGAGTTGAGGTTGCCTACCAATAACCTTTTCCTACAGTTACGTTGAAAAGTGGCCATTGCTGCACTGATTACAGAACGCAAAGAATCACTTTTCCGCTCTAGTGCGGGAAAAATTTTTCTGCACTCCAGATTTGCAACATGGCAACGCAAAATACTTAGTAGGTTATATGGAGCAAAATCAAAATGAAGTTGGTAACAGTGACTGCTGTGGCTGCTATAGTGAGCAGAGGTGCAACGAAGCACAACGCGCTAATTATTATTCATTATATATTATAACCAAGGACAACGAGGACTTTAGGATTTTAGGATTAAGGTTTTGATCAATAATAAAATTACACAGAAAAACATTTGATGCATTTCAGGCAATTTTACCCATAATTACCCACTTTTCATATTCAATGGTAACTGTAGGAAAAACTTAATGTGAAATACGTGCGCAAAGTTCCTCTGCTGCACTCAAGAAACCATTCCGCCCTCGCCTACGGCTCGGGCGTAAACGTTTCTTTCGGTGCAGCAAACTGTCACTTTGCGCACTAGTTGCACAAATAACTATTGCCTACTCCTGAGCAACAAAAAGTACTACTTTCATTCTGCTACATTCTGCTTGAGAGAGTACGACTTTTAGACGAAAAATAAAAATATTCAATCACTGTATGAATATTTTGTGGTTATTTGTTTATGTTACAAATGACAATGATAGAAAAACATTGCTAGATATAATGCTAAGGAAAACCTTGTGTTACTTCTTTATTCCATAATTTAAGTGATGACTTTTTGATTAGGGCTACTATTGAATATCAAGGAATAAAAAATCCAAGCACCCTTTTAAAAATTTTTGCTCACAACATGATTACACATTAAAGTCATTTGACCGACTTGACTTGAAAATTACATCAATGCTGAAACATGTTTTGAGTAAAAATCTTTAAAAAGGGTACTTGGATATTTTATTTTCTATTTCTTCAAAATATCTATACAATTTTAGACCAAAATAAACTTACAAAATATAAATTTTGTATTTAGATAGAATAATTAATTAAACTGGAGATATTTCCCTCAATTATACTTGAAACGGGGAAATATCCAGTTAGCTAAAAAAATGTATAACCATGAAAGAAATACAAACTTCTACATACCGTACTAATACGGTCATCTATTAAAAATCATCCAGTAGGTAGCCTTTTAATATTCTATGAATTCACTAGCATTAATTCAACGTTGTTTACTCAATTTATTTGCACTTGGAAATAGTTCTAATGAAACGTTTTGTAATAAATAAAATAAAAACTGGTACTTTTTTTAAATTTTAATTTAATTTCAATAATTGCAGCAGAGGAAAATTTGGTATGATAATTACAGAATAAATGTGTACTCTCGACACGATTTACTTTCATTGATTCATAAATTTAACTATAATCAAGTGAAGTCATGTAACAAAACCAATGCTACGAGAACTGATGAAAGAAGGGAATTACAATGCAATAACGTCATTGATCAGCGTTTAATTATTGTGATTGACAAAATTCTTATCACTATCGTAGCATCTACATTAACTACATCTAGGTGGTAGTAGCCTTAGGCTATGACTTTATGATTGTATAAATTTTATAAAAAGAATTGATACATAAATAACTATAATGCATAATACAGTAGTCTAAAAATTGAGTTAAATTTTCAGTGAATAATTGTCTACTCACTCGAATTCGTGCAGTTCAGTTTGCAACTCTTTTGGCACGACTGGGCTCTTTTTCACAGCCTTGTGCAGTTGCCTTATGGGAGCAGGCAAATCATAAAAACCAAGGACTATTGTGCCCTTTTTTTTCTTTGATGGATCATCAATTTTAGGATATTTCATGTACTTTATTTTTTTTCCAAGGACACTCGTAGGTCTGGAACAAGAATAATCATGATTGATAAATTAATGAAAAAATGCGAAGTGTTCGGAAAGTTACTGTGCCCTTAAATTATGGAAATGAAATACTTGGTGCACAGTGACTTTCCGAACACTTTATGTAAGAGAAAGACAGGTACATATGAGATGATGAAATCAAGTAATATGACTTAATAAAAGTGAAAATGGTTAAAATTATATGTTATGGCAAAAAAATTCAGGAGCGAATCCGTTTTTAAATTAAAAAATGCCATAATTTGATTTACATATTTTGTGCTTGAGTGGCCATTACTGTCCAAACTTAACCACGTCATACAACGAAGAATCTATTCTATTTAAATTCATTTAGAGCTCTTATTGTGTGAAAAAATGTTTAAGGAATTTATATCTAAGATTTAGATTTTATTTTATATGCTACACTGCTGCTTGAAAATTATTCCATTTTTTCAATGAATTAGGATAGGTCGAAATGAAATGCGCGCGTGCTTTCTACTTGCTTCGGATTTTGTAGCACTTATTCCGACTTTCAATAAATCATTCAAGAACAGTGAGACGAAAAATAGAAAAAAGAAAAAGTTACCTACTTCAGTTTTACTATGATTAAGTAGTAAACAAATAATAGTATCTCGTCTTCTGTGATTGTGAAAAATTAATCATTCATCAAATATTGATTTTTTTGTGAATATTTGAAACGAGTAAGAAAGCTATCAGTTCCTTTGCATTATTCTTGAACTGTTTTCCAATTTGTCAAAGCTAAACCTAATTATCTACCAGTAAAAAAGGAAATTCGTAAGGCTTTTTATGGTGGAGAGTCCCTTGCAGGAAGGTTCCACCTCGCCTGAATATACAGAGTGATTCTTAATTATGGTAAAATAATTTGATACGTGATAGCAGAGTTAAAAATAAGAAAAAAAGCTCTTATAAAAATATATCCATGAACGCTTCATTAGCGAGCTATACAGTGTGAAAGATTTCGCCCAGAATTCAGTTCCTCTGGAGGAATACACCGATGCTGAATTGTTTGGGGATTAGATTTTGAAAAACTTATGGTGGATTCATATGGAAAAATACTTGAAAATTTGAATAAAACTAGTCTGAAAGCTGTAGTGTAAGTAGTTTTTGAGGAGAATGTTGAAATATGCAAAAAATCCAAGTAGAAAAACTCAGACTTCTACGTTTGATGCCCAATAACTTTCTTCAATGACCAGTAAACAAATAATTTTTCGCAATAAAAAATGTAGAGAATTTAATTCTGAAAAGAATTATGTAAGCTGTGTAAACTAAATTTAAATAAAAGTTGAATAAAATGTATTCTTATGTAGTACATTACACCACAAAAATTTGATGTTTTATGAGGAGAGAACACTAATAAACTCATAGGTTGTAGCTGATTGCAAATAAAACATGAATTTAAATAACAGCTGTTCCAAAACAGCTGATTTATTTTGTTTTAAATAAGAAAATATTTTTTAAAAATTATCAGCTGAAAATTATTTTCAGAAATATTTTAGCTCACTGTTGAACAAAACAACAAACTGTAAGTTAGGTCTACTGTAACCGCGCTGTGTTTTTTTGTTTAATCCATAAACCAGTTATTTGTAACCATTTCACTTTGCTTTTGTGTTAAGTATTAACTTTTTAAAAAATGGCAGCTAATTTTAGACATTATTCATACTCCGAATTAGCTGGCATGCATTTTTATGTATAGGATGGGACACTGTAATAGTACTGAAGAAAGAAGTTTGTATCTATCAAGAGAACTTTCCTAACCGAGTATGTCCAAGTTCAAGATTTCTGGCCACTATTCATCAACGTCTGTCTGAAACAGGTTCTTTGATGTCCAAAGAGCACATTTATGCAGGCAGACCCCGATCTACTAGGACTGATGAGTTAGAAGAACAAGTTCTCAATAAAATTTATGAACATCCAGAGAAGAGCACTAGAGAATTGTCAGTTCAGTTAAATGTCAATCAATCTATTATTTGGAGGATACTAAAAGAGCAACAATTACATCCATACCACCTCCAGAAAGTTCATACTATATTGCCACGAGACTGTATTCCCCGTGCTGGTATTTGCTGATGGTTTTTAGAAAAACTTGTTAACCCAAACTTTTTAACAACTGTTTTATTTACAAGAACAGCTATCGTTAACGTCCACAACCAACATATTTGGGCAGATGAGAATCATCATGCCATCAATCCTAATCGTCCACAACATCAGTTTTCAGTAAACATTTGGGCAGGAATCATAGATCATCTACTTCTGTTCGAGCTTCCTCCCAGGCTTATTGGCATAATCTACTTAAACTTTTTGAGAGAGGAGCTATTTATCTTACTTGAAGATGTACCTCTTCAGTTGCGCCAAAGCATTTGGCTTATACTTGATGGAGCTCCAGAACACTTCAGTGTTGCTGTTCGTGAACACCTGAATCACAGGTTTTCAAATCAATGGATAGGCCGAGGTGGGCCAGTAACATGGCCAGCCAGCTAGGTCACCACACTTTGGATTTTGAAAGTGTGGTGAATCCTTTGGATTTTTATCTTTGGGGACATTTGAAAACCTTAGTGTACTATACTCCGATTGATACCATTGAAAAACTCTGATTAAGGATTTTAAACGGAATATAAATGATAAAGCAGACTCCTGAAATATTTTAATGGGTCCGACAATCGATGAGAAGACATCTGAACATATGCATTAAGAACAACGGAGGTCACTTTGAACATCGTCGTTAGTCTTTTGGTATAAGAATTGATGTCATTAAGATATGTTACTTTCATATAAAAATTACACTTTTCATAAAAAACCGAATATTTTATTTGCAATCAGCTACAACCTATGAGTTATTAGTTTTCTCCTCATAAAGCAGCAAATTTTTGTGGTGTAATGTACTACATAAGAATACGTTTTATTAAACTTTTATTTAAATTTAGTTTACACAGCTTACTTAATTCTTTTCAGAATTAAATTCTCTACAATTTTTATTGCGAAAAATTATTTGTTTACTGGTCATTGAAGAAAGTTATTTGGCATCAAACGTAGAAGTCTGTGTTTTTCTACTTTTTTCTTATTTTTAATTCTACTATCACGTATTAAATTATTTTACCATAATTAAGAATCACCCTGTATAGTTAAAGCTGTCAATGGGCCTTACGAATGTCATTCAGCCGGGACCGACATATTAACGTGCCCATCTGATAACACGGGAGTGATCTGGTCATAACACTTTGGTGATGAGCGGGTTTGATCCCGGGATCTCTAGGCTGCTATGCAAGCACTCTATCCACTAGACACTAGAGTATGGATCACTCCAAACAGATACATTTTAATTTTATTCCATTAAATTTCTAGTACTGTTTGCAAATTGAAGTTTCAATTGGGGTATAAAAACTTACGTGTCATCAGAAATGTTATCGTCGTCATCACCATTAATCATCTTTGGTTTTGCATTAGAGGATGCTGGAGAAGAAATGATGAACCTCTGTAAAATTTGAACAAAAAGCTTTTATATTATTGGATTTTGATATTTAAACAAAAAGCTTTTATATTATCGGATTTTGATAGGATTTTTATTATCATGAATAGACGATCTTGACTATAAAAAAATCAAGTATGGCATACCTGATGTAACGTAGAACTCAATTTTAATCCTATTCAATTATTTTGAAAATTTTAAAAATTGATTTTATGTATACAAACTTGAATAGGGTACATTGTAATAGGAATACGGAATCCACATCCACTAAATAGAGCGTACCGTAGCATGATCATAATGGAACAATGATTTTTAGATGTCATATTGTTGTAAAGTGGAATTGAAATAAATACGATGTTTGCAAACTCACTGGCTATTTATTTAACACCATTTAAATAATAAATCAAATACAAAATTGAATTACAAACTGGAGTCGCCTTGACCCGGAGAAGAACAGTAGCCATCTAGAATGTACATCTCATCGATACATTAACTATCGAATATGACATAGTCGATATTAAATATTGGTTGTGGTTCGATACAACCGATACAACAAACATATATTGTGAGATTTGATTAGAAGATACGGTATATCCTGATTAGAATGAAAAATAATAGAACAATAGAAATTGCTATTGAATAACATTATTAGAAGAATATGGTGGTATGTGCTTATGTTACATTACTGTCACTGTTCAAGCTTGAATACAATATATAAATGAAAAGTGTATTGTTGTAAGTTAGAGACGGTGAATCTATTTCAAGAGAGTTCCACACTGCCGAAATAATATCATATATATATATATAATATATATATATATATATTATATATATATATATATATATATATATATATATATATATATATATATATAAATAATATCAATAATATATGGAATGAACCATAAAACCTAATTAACCATACCTAACCTAGCCCAACCTGAACTAGCCTTACTTGAGTACAGAGAACAATTATAGATGGAACACAGTTTCTTAATCTATTCCAATGGGTATATTTTAAGTTCGTTAGATAAAAACTGTATTCCAAACTATAATATAAACCTATATTGTAAAAAAAATGGAGACGTGATCTCGGTACTTTCGTTGGAAGGATGGCTGCATGAGGCCAGCTCCACTAATAACTGGCAGCTATGAGCTGCAATTATTCAGCCATTCTACACTGGGTAGTTATCCTCAACATCATCAAAGCGTTTGACAGCGTTGATCATAGAATACTTTTGGACAAAATAGAAACTTATGGAATAAGGGGTAAAGAGCTTAGTTGGATAGTCATATTTAGAAGGCAGGCGACAGTATGTAAATATCAAACATTTTAATGAGAATAACCTGTTTAACGTTAAATCTAGCATAAGGAATATCAAGTACTCTGTACCGCAGGGATCTGTGTTAGGGCCATTCTTGTTCCTTTGCTATTTGGGAGGAATGCCGAAATATGCCTATGCCATAGAAAATACCAAAGTTTGTATGTATGCTGACGACATAAGTTTCTGTACAGCAGACAAATCTTTAACTCACTTGAAACTAAATGTAAGGATTCTATTTTGATTTTAAAAAATTATTTGAGTAGAAGAAACCTACTGTATTACTAAACGATGATAAAACAAAATTTTCCATTTCACTGGCAGAAATTCTAATATTAAGAAATTAGATGAACTAGAACTAGATAATAAGAATGAAATTAATTTTTTGGGCATTTGTCTTGATAGCACGCTTACCTGGGAAAAACATGTATTAAAAATTAGCAGGAGGATTAGTTCAGGAATTTTTGCACTTAGAAGGCTGGCACCCATTTGCAACACAGTAACTTTAAAATCAGCTTATTTTACCACTATACACGCACACATTTCATATGGAATTGAAGTATATGGAGGGACAAGTTTAGCTAATTTGAACAAAATACTAAAACTACAAAAAGAATCGGTAAGAATAATTTTGAATATTAATAATAATCAACAGTCATGTAGGTGACTTTTAAGAAGCTAGGATTTATGACTGTATGGCCTTTACATCTACAAAACAATTTTACATGTAAAAAATAACGAGCACTCATTCAATAGGCAATCAAATGTTCACGATTACCATACACGATATAGAAATGATTTAATTATAATGGAACATAGGAGAGAAAAATTTAAACAAAGTTCATATGGGAATGAAATTCATGAGGTACCTCCCGAGTATCAACAGAAGCGAAAAGGATAGGGCAAGATTCAAAATCGAGTTGAAAAAGTACCTAATAGAGTTAGAAACTTATAGTTTTGAAGAATTTTACTGGGGGAATTAGGGATACATTACCTACCTTGTTTGTTATTGTATTGTCTCTTTTTTGTTGTGTTTCTTCCTATCTTCCTAGTTTTATATTTAAGAATTAGAAGTATTTTTTAATGAGATGACGCATTCATGTACAATATACATTGTATGTATTGAATAAAGAGATTGATTGATTGATCATCACTGAAAATCTTGCCAACATCTTGATTGATTGATTGATCATCATTGATTGATTGATTGATTGATCATCATTGATGAATCTTGCTATATAGGAATTATCACATCAGAAAAGAAATTCATCATCATCCCTCCCAAAAGTCCAAACTGTTAGCATTCCTTATAAATAACAGTTCGAAATTGAACCTGTTATAGGAATCATCAACCTCAAACTTGGTCAACTTACAATTGGTATTTGAGCTTTTTGTATCTCAGCATGTAAAGCGTTCTTGTAGGACACAGTCAGTGGTACATCATAGGCACCATACGGCAGTAGGTTTTTGTTGACTAGAAGCTTCATTTCACTCTGATCTCCTGTAAAATGAAATTCATTTATTTGATCATTCAATGACTCATTCAAGTACAATTCGGGTAGAATCAAGATTTTCCCAAATAGAAACAGGAATTTACCCAATACTGTTTCAATCCCTTATTTAAAATGAGGGGTCCAGAGGTAATGCAATGATGAAATGTAATTTAATGGTATTAATAAAACAAAAATAAAGATACAAGCAGGAATAGTGCATTTCATGACTGAAGACCTCTGGCCAGATAAAGCAGACATTCTGACAGGAAGAAGGCCTATTTTAAAGAGAAATAAAATTTTTGCTAAGATTCCTTCTCTGAAACCCCAAAATCATTCCAATCTCAATGGATTCAAAAAACGTTGCCCCCCCCCTACAGACCTTAACTAGTGACCTTTCCAACATAAACTTGTTAGGGTGATAGGGGGGGGGGGGTAATTAATTGCGGATAGAAAAAGTTTCTCTCTAGCATACCCTACAATTTAGGCAATTGTCTTTGCTTGTTTCTTATTGTAACTTTGTTTTCTTTGTGTTTTATGGACGTTTGGATAACGCATTTAGCATTAACAAGAAGGTTTCTTTCAATAAATTATATTGGTAATATTATTACCAATAAGATTGTTGTTGCTGGTAGCCAATTGCAAATCATTTTTCCTACAGTTACGTTGAAAAGTGGCCATTGCTGCACTGATTACAGAACGCAAAGAATCACTTTTCCGCTCTAGTACAGGAAAAATTTTTCTGCACTCCAGATTTGCAACATGGCAACGCAAAATACTTAGTAGGTTATATGGAGCAACAGTGCAGCAAAATCAAAATGAAGTTGGTAACAGTGACTGCTGTGGCTGCTATAGTGAGCAGAGGTGCAACCAAGCACAACGCGCTAATTATTATTCATTATATATTATAACCAAGGACAACGAGGACTTTAGGATTTTAGGATTAAGGTTTTTATCAATAATAAAATTACACAGAAAAACATTTGATGCATTTCAGGCAATTTTACCCATAATTACCCACTTTTCATATTCAATGGTAACTGTAGGAAAAAATTAAATGTAAAGGTTTCTTTCGGTGCAGCAAACTGACACTTTGCGCACTAGTTGCACAAATAACTATGAATGAGTTGATAGTTTTCAACATGCAGAAAACAATATTGAGTAGTTTTTTTAGCACTTTGGCCCAATATGAGCTTTGGCCGCCCCCACTCTTCTCGGTCCTCTGTCATTCGTTTCCATCCTCTACATCCCATTTTTTGGAGATCGTCTCTCACTTCATCCTCCCACCTTATTCTTGGTCTTCCTGTCTTTCTTCTTGAATGTAGCCTCTCCTTGAATATTTTATTTCAGGCAATACTTTAGGCAATTCAATTATAATATTGTAGTTAAAATTATAAAAGGTAATTTTTATGTAGTGCATTTTGGATATTAGATTTTTGGGCCTCTTTTTTAGGCTCAAGGAGGATGGGCTGTAACCTGAAACCCCCTTCGCTACGCCACTGATATTACCGTATGTTTTTAGAAATTATAATTAGCAGAGAAATTATATGTTGATGTAGAGTTGCAGTTTCCAGTTTCTCGAAAATATAACATAATAATAATAATAATAATAATAATAATAATAATAATAATAATAATAATAATAATACCTACATAATCTTTCCTTTCCTTTCTTTTTCCTTCGTCCTGGTACCCCCAGAAGAAAGTAGTTTATTACAGAAAATATAACAAACAAAAATGAAAAATACATTTATAAAACGAAATCTTACAAACAAAAAATGAAGAATAATAAACAAAGCAATTTCTTATCAGTGGAAAATTAAAAAAAAAAATGTATTTTACCAGACGAAAAATAAATTCTCCAAAACCTTCTAATAATAATAATATTATCGAGTGACCTAGCTGGCTCATGTCTGGTGTCAGAGTTTTCAGGACGCATATCTGATCAATTTCAGGGCCTCTGACATGACCTAACGACTGCTTCATAGGCAGCCGGGACTGACGATTTAATTGTCCATCCGAAACACGGGAGTGGCCCCGAGGTAAATATCTTAAACTAGCCGGCAGGCTCGCTTCGCTCGCCATATCCGTCTAGCCAGGGGGCTCCGCCCCCTGAACCCCCGACTGGATCGTCCAAAAATGAGATCAGCGGGCTCGCTTCGCTCGCCTGCATTTTTCATTTGAGCATGCTTCATTCCATCAGAAAGTCATCCTCGATTCAATCGATCGTTCTTCACTCGATTCAATCACCAAAACGCGGAAAACCACGTATCTTTGGCGTTATTTCAAATTCCTTCTAACACAACATTATTCCACCCTAGCTGAGCTTCTGTACTAAATTTGAATATTTTCTGTTCATTTGTTCTCGATAAAGCTGAGAAAACGCTAAAAAACGCAGATTTTGGGCGTATCTTTGGAAATTTTTCCAAACCCGTTCTTAGTGCGCCTCTAAAGGGCCAACTGAACATACCTACCAAATTTGAACGTTTTTGGTCCGGTAGATTTTTAGTTATGCGAATGAGTGAGTGAGTGAGTGCCATTTCGCTTTTATATAACATTACATAATATTATTAATTAGGCTACTAAGGATTTGATAATCATTATAATTGGATTGTGTATGTTCGCATCAATCTCGTCACTAGAACAAAGATTTATTATTTTATTTAAATAAACTGGAGGGTTTGAAATCTTTCTATAAGTTCAATTTTTCCATAGGCTAATATTATTCTATTAGTATTGTTGAGACAGGAAATCAGCTGTACCTCTATTATTATTTCAAGTAATGTACCAGTAAACAATCATTTGGATCCCCATTGGAAGAGCGAGCTTGCTCTCGATTCGTGCCTCCAGTAATAAAAAAGTTTTACTAATATTCACTTACCAGCAAGTAGATTTGTTTTGGTGAATTCTTCGATTGTGATAAATTGTTTGAAATCTTCGTCGACTTCGATTTTCTCGACAGCGAGAGGCCATCTTGAAGTGGTATTCTTGATGACCACATTGACAGGAGCAAGGCCGGCATTCTTCACTGGTCCAGCAAAATTCATTTCATTCGGACGGACCATGATTTTTCCCGACCGTTCTCTAACGGTGAAAACTTGTCTGAAAATCAACAAGTTATTTACTAATAAACAAATAAAATTCGATAGCATTAATAATAATGAGCATTTATTTTTATGGAAATAATTTTTGTTGTTACTTACTTAATAATAATTGTTATTGTTTAACTATATTATCATGTGAACATTCAAAAATCTGATTCAATGACAATTGAATAATAATATTTGTAAAAAGCATCATAGTTCCTGTTTTTGAGAGGTTTTTAATATAGAAATTGGAAACACATTAATTTCTAATTTGAAATTTGTTATTAAAAACTTCTCAAAAAGGGTACTATGATGTGTAATAAATAGAGACCATTGAAGAGCTAGAATAATGGCTTTTATTGACTAAAATAAACTGAGATAAAATAACAAACTTTCTGATGATTTAGAATAATTCAAACAACTGATTTATGACATATGATTATCATATCATTCTTCCCTCCCAGTGGTGGAACCTACCGGGGCCAATCTACGAATGTTGACAGAAACTTCTCTTCCATCAGAAAGTCTTACTTGAGCGACATGAGGGTTCAAATGAATAATTTCTACCTTTTCAACTTCAGGATCATGCTTACTGCGTCTTACAAAGGTCTTCATCCATGCCTCCTTGGCGTTGATCAGCCAGGATGGCAAGTTTGTCATAGACGTGGGATTACGAGGATGAATGAACATTCGCTCGTGAGGTGTGCAATTGATGGTCGTGCAGAGAAGCGAGCGAATGCTGCTTAGTGATTCTAAGAGTACCTTTTCCCAGTGAGAAGTATCCATGTTCCTGGACCGTAGGGCTAAACGGATTGTCTTCCAAATTATTCCATTGTAGCGTTCCACCTGTCCATTACCTTGAGGGTTGTAAGGTGTTGTGGAACTGGTAGCTACACCCTTGGACATTAAGTAATCTTTGACATCTTTTGATAGAAAACTGGTCCCTCTATCAGTGTGTATGTATGAAGGATAGCCGTATGTGGTGAATAAGTCATTGAGATTTTGAATTACTGTTTCTGATGACATGTCTCGACAGGGATAGGCAAAGGGAAATCTCGAATATTCATCCACAATAGTGAGGATGTACTTGTTTCTAGTTGATGATGGCAGGGGTCCTTTGAAGTCAATGTTGATCCTTTCAAAAGGCCGAGTTGCTTTTATCAATTTTCCTTTGAAACAGTTGAATCTTGGCTTCAGCTCTGAGCAGATCTTGCATTCCATGCAGACTTCTCTGATGTCATCTACCGAGTATGGAAGGTTATGAGCTTTAGTCCAGTGAAAAAATCTTGTGATGCCGGGGTGGCAGAGGTCTTGATGATATTTTATCAAGTCTTGTTTTGATGTGATACATCCCATTATCACACATGCTCGAGAAAGAGCGTCAGCAGTTATGTTCTCTTTTCCAGGTCGGTAAATGATCTCATAGGTGTATTGAGATAGCTCAAGGCGCCACCTCATGATTTTTTCGTTCTTCACCTTGCCTCTTGCCGCGCTATTGAACATGAATGAAACAGATTTTTGATCAGTAATAAGTTGAAAGAAACGACCAGATAAGTAATGACGCCACTTCCTAATAGATTCTACAATGGCATATGCCTCTTTTTCAACTGATGAGTGTCGTTTTTCACTTTCGTTTAGCATTCGTGAAAAGTATGCAACAGGACGTTCATTGTAAGATAGTGTTGCTGCTATGCAGAAATCTGAGGCATCAGTCTCTACAGTGAGAATGCCTCCTTCATCAAAAACATGTATTACAGCTGCAGCTACCTCTTTTTTAAGATCTTCAAAAGCTGCAAGGGCCTTTCCTTGAAGAGGGAAGAGCGTACAGTGTGCCAAGGCATGAATTTTACTTGAAAAATTTTGTATCCATCGAGAGTAATGTGCGAAGAGGCCCACAGTTCTCTGAAGAGTTTTGGGATTAGGAGGTGGGGGCATATTAAGTAGAGGCTCAAGGCGTTCGGGATCTGGACGTAATGATTTGTTTCCAACTAAAAATCCTAGGAAACGTATCTCCTTTTGACAGAATTTACTCTTCTCCTTGTTTATAGTAAGTGAGTTATTTGAAGCTGCTGCAAGAAACCGTTCAAGATTAGTGTCATGTTCTTCTTTTGAATTTCCACAAATTATGACGTCATCTAAATAAGCATAGGTATCAAATAATTTCTCTTTTTGTATGAGTGAATCAATTACTCTTTGAAAAGCTGAAACACCATTAGTGACACCAAAAGGAATACGACAGAACTGATAAAGTTTCCCACATGCTTCAAATCCTGTGTATTGCCTTTCTTCAAGTAAGATTGGTACTTGGTGATATGCGGATTTCAGATCTACAGTACTATACCAGGAATACTGAGCTACTTTGCGAACTAAATCTTCCATATTTGGAATGGGATAGGCGTCCAATTCAGTGAATTTGTTTATAGTTCTAGAATAATCTATAACCATCCTTTTTTTCGGTTATCGGGTTTAACAACAAATGCTTGGGCACGCCAAGGTGTGTGGCTTTCTTCTATGATGCCATCTTCCAGTAATTGTTGAATTTCATTGGAAATGAAATCTCCATCATCTTTTGATAATTTGCGAGATTTGGTTGTAATTGGTTGACAATTGGGTTTTAGATGTTGAAAAAGGGAGCAAGGAGGAATTTTTGCTTGAGTTATTCCGCAAATAGTAAGAGGTGGCTTATTACCTCCAAATGGTATTTCTATACTGGAGAAATTGTTCATAAATTCGTGCCCAAGAATAATATTTTCACAGAGGTCTTGCATAAGCATTAAGGTTGTGTTTGTATAACTTTCTCCCTGAACTGTTAAATTCACGTTAACTTTGCCTCGGATTTGTGAAAAAGCGTTTTGAGCCTAAAGTTACTTTTCCTATCTCTGGTATAACTTCTAAATTCAGTTTTTTGCATAGGTATCGTCAATAAAGTTGCCAGTTGCTCCAGTATCGATCAGTGCTTGACTTTCAGTTCCGTTTATGGTAATAGGAATAATAACCTTTGAAAGACATTTTTCGGCTTGCACTGAAGGTGTTAGTAATATCGAATTACTAAACTCTCTTTTTTCTCTAATACGGAAGATTTTGAGTTACATACCCGAGCAAAGTGTCCCTTCTTACCACACTTCTTGCAGAATTCGTTTTTAGCTGGGCAAAATAGTCGAGAATGTTTTTTGTTGCCACAAAAAAAGCATGCTTGTCCACTAATACTAACAGCTGATAATGAGGAGTCTGAAGTGTCTTTTTGATTAGGAATTAGATTTGATGCATTTTCTGTATCTTTGCAAGCATTAAGCTCAAATGGAGGATTAGATTTATTGTAGCATTGTGATTGATCTTTTGCAGACTCAAAAGCTCTTGCACGATTAAGAGTTTCATGCAAAGACATATCTGGGCTTTCTAAAATTCGTTGGCGGATTTCGGATGAATATAAACCTGCAATCAATGCTTCTTTTATGTGCTCCTCTCGATTCTCTGTAGCAGAGATCGCTGTAAAATTACATTCTAGGCTGAGTTCTTTCAGTTAAAATTATCGATGGACTCACCTTGTTTTTGTTTTCTTATAAAGAGAAGGTACCTTGAAAAGATTTAGCTTTTCTTCTTGATAAATATGCCTTCAAGGATGGAGATACTTTCATCGAATGTAGTACAATCTATTATCAATTTGTAATTTTCAGCTGACAGCAAGGTAACTGAGATATCCAATTTCGTATCTTCAGTGTAATAGTTTCCTTTCAAGTAGGCATCCAGCATTCTTTTCCAGTGTCTCCATTCCATTGGTGCACTAGGAGAATCTGGATCCACACTTAGACATTTTGGTTTGAGAATTTTCCCAATTAATTCCAAGTTGAAAGATGTATCAACGGTTTCATTTCGAGATAATTCGGTAGGCTTATCCTGATTCCGTGATGGAGATTCAACATTATTTCGATCCCGGGTTTTCCTCTTTGGCATTTTGATTACCGGTACTTATTTTAGTCAATAAAATTGTAATAAATAGAGACCATTGAAGAGCTAGAATAATGGCTTTTATTGACTAAAATAAACTGAGATAAAATAACAAACTTTCTGATGAATAATTCAAACAACTGATTTATGACATATGATTATCATATCATGATGTTATTTTACAAAAAATGAGAAATTGAGTAGCCCTGAAAACATACATTTGAAGTAAATAATAATATAATACCGATTGACCTGGCTGGCTCAGGTCTGATGTCAGAGTTTTGGGTTGCATCTGATCAATTTCAGGGCCTCTGACATGACCTAACGAATGTTTTTGGGCAGCCGGGATCGACGGTTAATGTGTCCAGTTAAATAGACCTCAAATAAATCAAATTTACAAATCATGAATACTGGCGTCGACACATTTAAAACTTTGGAAGAGATAACTATTAAGTCGTGAGGGGGAGGGATGTTACTATTGTCCACACCTCCCCTGCATACCATGTCTACCAAAAAAGTAGGATTTTGCATCATTAAGTATATAGAGTATTTGTATCACTATTATTGTTTCGCTATTGATTACATATTGTATCAAAGAATATTAGAAATTGTTACAATGTATTTTCAAAGATAACTAAGAACAAGTTTCGATATTGGTATCAATCTATATAATAAATTCGTTATTTAGAAAAATTATTGGTTTCAACAGTTTCAACACAGTTCAATCAATATTGATACTACAACATATTAATAAGTTGATAGGCAAGACAATGAATTATTTTATTTGAATAAAGTAGCCCATATAAGTGAAGTGATTTTTTTCAGGTAATTATATCTTTATTTGAAAATTAAAAGAAAACTGTAACTTACTTTTCCTTTTTATCCCGGTTCAACCAGGCAATACTGCAGAATACACAATCTTTTTTGACACGTAGACTTTCTTCGGTAACTGTCCATTTTATAAAAGCTGAAATGAAAAGATGAATGAATTATTGAACATATATCAATAATACAGTTAACAAAAACAATAGTTGATATTGGAATTTATGTATCATAAGAAAGGAAAATCATTGATGATGATGATGATGATGATTCAGTCACGAGAAAAAGCTCAGCTAGGTAGTCCAGTCAAAAATCATAAAATAAGGGGGAGTGCTTGCAATAGTTATTTGTGTAACTAGTGCGCAAAGTGACAGTTTGCTGCACCGAAAGAAACGTTTACATTCAATTTTTCCTACAGTTACCATTGAATATGAAAAGTGGGTAATTATGGGTAAAATTGCCTGAAATCCATCAAATGTTTTTCTGTGTAATTTTATTATTAATAAAAACCTTAATTTATTGTCAAATTGAATAATAATGTAGTAGTGTTTGAATGAAGCAGGCGGCTGTCATCCACTGTTGTCCACCCCATCAAGATTCTTATAACGTGCACCAGTCACAGTTACCAACTTAATTTTGATTTTGCTGCACTGGTGCTCCATATAACCTACTAACTATTTTGCGTTGCCATGTTGCAAATCTGGAGTGCAGAAAAAATTTTTCCCGCACTAGAGCGGAAAAGTAATTCTTTGCGTTCTGTAATCAGTGCAGGAATGGCCACTTTCCAAGGTAACTGTAGGAAAAATATAAAGTACCGTAGTTCTGATTTTTTCCCAATATATTGTTTGGATACATAAGAGAAGCCCAAAACCAATAATTGGGTGCAAAATTTCTTTGTGCTAATACATCGTGCCCCGAAAACCTCGTATTTTTGGTTCATTTTCCAGTTTTCAGCTATTTTGACAAATTCAGCTTAAAAATTACACCCCCTACATTAAAGATGCTATAACAATGGAAGGAAAACTTGGAATAGAGAAAAATACACCAAATTGAAGATAATTTAATGCTCTTCAAACCTATAATAAGCATTAATTTTTACAATGCATTGTTGGAGAGTTATAAGTCCTGAAAGAGCAAAACAATGGATAGAAACCTGTTATTTCGACAATTCCACACTTTCAAGAGCGGATATCTGGAAAACTGTTGGAAATATCACAACATTTTATTGAACAAAAATTGTAGAGAATTTATCAAACTTAATTTTGAACATTTAGTCATGATGGTTAAACGCATTGTTGCCAAGATATAATCGTGGAAGCAAAAAGTTGAAAAATGCAACATTTAAACCACCCTCATCCCTTCAGCACATGGGGTAGGGATGGGGACTTTTGATATGTTCACCCCCTAACTGGTCCCAACAAAGCTGCAAAGTAAAAAATTATTCTGAAAACACTTGCTCCAAATTCATTTGTCAATTGGTCTATTGTTGCAAATAAAGCAAAGTCAAAGAAGATGAATTAATTGTACAAGGAGATAAAATTATACACGGAGCAAAATATATTATTTGAATGGCTCTCTATAATATTGTGACATAAAATTTGTAAGATTGAAAACATCAATCAATAGGATTGGATATAATCAATATGAATATCCATGTCCCACGTTCCATGATAAAATTAAAATGTTGGAATAGAATTCTACTTACGATACGTAAGCTGCTCCTTCTTATCGCTCGTTCTCAAACACAAATTGTCAACAAACAGCTCGCTATTGTCTTTCTGATAAACGTTGGCCACGAAATGCTTCAATCCTTTGTGAATAATCACATAGTTTTGCTTGCATTTTTTCTTGGACACACTGCCGCTGGGCTGCATCTCGAATATGCTGTTGCTGGATGCTGCATTCGTATTGTTTCTTCTCCTCTCGCGTCCACCCATGTCTGTGCAAAAGTAGACCAGACAGTACAGCACAATGTATAGTAATACGTACATCAATCATTCTGTAGAATCAGACGAGAGTAATAATACAAAATTATACAAAATAGCACAAGATCTCAAGCTGGCCATTCACTATCCGATATAATGTGCAACATGAGGTTCGTCAATTGGACGTCGTAACGTGAATGGGGTTGTTGTGATCGGGGACGCTTGACTAACCAGCCGGAGCGTGAGTGGTAAAAGGTCCAACGTGGTGGTCCAATGTAGTTGGACCAAATTCTCGGATTGTGAATGGTAAGCTTTAGTACACTAAGGCCTGGTTGCGCAAAAGCCGGTTAAATTTGATACGTGATTAAAAGGCTTTTTCGAGAAGACGGCCTCTCTGATTGGATCTCGTGGATTTAACCGGTTTTTGTGCAACCGGCACTAATCCTATGGATATGAGCATCTACTGATCTGCACTCTGTCGCATAATCATCGGAATTTAATTCGTCAACAAACAGGTCACAAATTATCATGAATATTACTATGGGTGAAGTTTATAAAAGTTCATTTATAAGACTTTAAATTCATTGTGGATATGTTGTGTGTCGAATCAATACAAAATATCATATAATATCAATATCAATATTTTTAGAAATTCTCTCCACTAACTTGCTCGTAGTGAATAGCTGTGATCACAAATTTCCCTGCGTCTCCGGCAACATGAACTTTTTCACGCGCGAATGGAGCTTGTTCTCACGCCGCTTGAATTCCAGTCAATAGGCAACACAGCGTTATGTCAACAATAATGGCAACACAGCGAGTATGCCACACAAGCTAGTTTTCATGCTTAAACAGGTTCGTCTTCAAGGTCACCCGTAGCCAACCAAAATAGCAACTATTTTAACGCGTGAAAACACACTCACATTGCCACAGTGTTCTTCTCAAACGACGTGGAAACAAGCTGCGTATGTGTGTGAAAAAGTCTGTGATGTGGCCGTAGACTATACTGGCAAAAATAATTTCTGATGAATTTCATTACATTTAAAGATTTTAAGATTTTTTGGTTTTTCACATATATCTCGAACAATATGCTTCTTACGGACATTTTTATTGTAATAAATAGGACATTTTTATTGTAATAATTAATTATATTAATAGGAGGAGGTATCTATAGCCAATACCTCACAACTGACTTCATTGTAACGGGTGGAGGTATTAATAACACTACCCCACGCCTGTCATCATCATGATTCTATAATTTGTAACAGGTGGGAAGCCAGGGGGGAATTTATTTATGAGAGGACCCAATTTTGTAACAAGGAAAAAATATTATAAAAGTTGCTTTTAAAATCTCTTCTTAGCTATAAACTTGTTCATATTATTTGAATCCACGGTTGGGAGCTTTGGATGGATTCGTTCATTCAAATGCACAGATTATCATCATTGTCACCTATTCTAGCAACTATAGTAACTACGAGCCAGGAACTTCAATGAAAAATACTAATAAAATTCAACTTCAGGTTTATTGAACTCTAAATAGGTAAAACGAATTAATAGAAGTCAGGTAACATGTCAAATTTTCAAACAGAACAAAGTTATTCAGCAATCGATTCAGGTCAAGAAGACATAGGCCTACTCTATTTTTAATCTATACATTTTGGGAACCTGCTAACTTGCTGCATTTGAATTTGGGCCTCGGTCATTCTATGAAACTAAATTTTGAGCTTAATAAGAAAAACAACAAAAGTTCGGCACTCACAATTTTAACAATACTCAAACTTGGACTCTTCAGAAACACTCACATACGCTTTAATACAACTCACTATACTTGAACTCACACGCACAAATACTTTTCTGATTCTACTCTTACTAACTATATAAAATTTGGTTTCCTATTCATCCAGATAAAAATTACTGATAGCTGGAAACTTAACAATTTGTCCTTCTGAATGGGAAATGGGCCCAATCAGAGGACCGAGGCTCGCACATCGTTACATGTTTTCCCAGATTCAATTCGAACTGTGGCCTTTTCACTGAAAATTATTCCCCCTCCACGAGCGTTGAGCATAACTTCCAGTGGAAAAGCCAAAGCTGCAAAAAGGTCAATGCTCGTACAATTTTCAAATACAGTGGCTTTTTCGACATGAAATTGAAACTGCACTTGGAAAATGCACGAAAGTTGCTTTAATTTTGACAACTAAGCAACAAGTTAGCAAATTCAAACAAGACAGAGTCAATTCTCACACTAAAAACGCAGGGTTCAACAAACAGTAAAATCAAAGTTCATTTCAGTTCAAAAACCTGAAAAATAATATAAGATACACAAAAACAACTACAATAATACCCACTCAATATTCACACTATTACATTATCAAATACAGAATCAAAGCTTACAAATTTTCGTACAAGTTTCATGTGTAACATTTCCCCATATCTCTCATAGTTGTCTTGATATACGCTCTAGAAAGTGACATTTTCAAGAAAATTCCTTCTGCCTCCAATTTTTTTTCAACTTTTTAGCCTCATAATTCTTCAATGATTGTTTAAAAGAATCTGAGCTCATCAAGAGCTCATAGAGCATTGAATTTTCTTCAATTTGATGTATGATTCCTTTACTTTACGCACTTCCCTACATTGTGACAGCTCTTATAGTGTTGAGTGTAAGATCAATAGAACAATTGTCCAAGATTAATGTGTGTAAGCCAGAAATGAAAAAATGCAACTTTTAAGGCACTGTGCACAAAAAGCAGCAGCATAACATCCCAGCACAAGGGGGAGGGATTGTTTTGGTATGGACATTTTGGTAGGGTCACTTTTGGTATGTTTACATTTCAACTATTCCAAACAAAGCTGCGAAGTCAAATATTGTGTTCCAAACATTCCCTCCACATTTCTCTGTTAACTGATCTATTGTTGTAAAACTGAATATTCTACACTTAATACTATAGCTGCTGCAAAAATTGTAAGGAGATGCGTAACGTAATGGAATCATACATAAAATTGAAGAAAATTCAATGCTCTATGAGCTCTTGATGACCACGGATTCTTTTAATCAATCATTGAAGTGTTATGAGGCTAAAAAGTTGAAAAAATTGGAGGCAAAAAAGGATTTTCTTTAAAATGTCACTTATACAGAGTGATTCTTAATTATGGTGAAATAATTTAATACGTGATAGTAGAGGTAAAAATAAGAAAAAAAGTTCTTATAAACACATATCCATAAACGCTTCATTAGCGAGCTATACAGAATTAAAGATTTCGACCGGAATTCAGTTCCTCTGGTGAAATACACCGATGCTGAATTGTTTGGGGACTAGTTTTTGGAAAACTTATGCTGGATTCATATGGAAAAATATCTGAAAACTTGAATAAAACTAGTCTGGAAGCTCTAGTGTGAGTAGTTTTTGAGAAAAAAGATGAAATATGCAAAAAATCAATGTAGAAAAACACAGACTTCTATATTTGACGCCCAATAACTTTATTTAATGACCAGTAAACAAATAATTATTCGCAATAAAAATTGTAGAGAATTTAATTCTAAAAAGAATCATGTAAGCTATGTAAACTAAACTCGAATAAAAGTTGAATAAAATGTATTATTATGTAGTACATTACACCACAAAAATTTGCTGTTTTATGGGGAGAGAACTAATAATAACTCATATGTTGTAGCTGATTGCAAATAAAATATTCGGTTTATATGAGAAGTTTTATTTTTATATGAAAGTAACATATTATCTTAATGACATAAAACTTATACCAAAAGACTAAAGATGATATTCAAAGTGACCTCCGTTGTTCTGAATGCATATGTTCAGACGTCTTCTCATCGATTGTCAGACCCGTTCAAATATTCCAGGAGTCTGCTTTATCATTTTTATTCCATTCAAAATCCTTAATCGGAGTTCTCCAATGGTATCAATCGGAGTATTGAATACTAAGCCATAGCCTGGGAGGAAGCTCGAACAGAAGTAGATGATCTCCTACGATTCATGCCCAAATGTTTACTGAAAACTGATGTTGTGGACGATTAGGATTGATGGCATGAGGATTCTCATCTGCCCAAGTATGTTGGTTGTTTTATTTATTTATTTAGCGTATGGCAGTATACACAACACATTTATGATCACAAAATTCGAAAAAAAAAGAAAACAATAGAAAATTTATATATGAATCGAATGAAAATATCTTAGTCACTTTTGACCTGGAAATTAGAGGCATGCTTCCAGGGTATTTAAGTAGGCTATTGATGCTGGTTTAGCCACCAGGAAATCTTCATGTGCACCCGTGTATGCTGATCTGGGACATTCCTCCACTATGTGTCTCACAGTCTGGACTGCTCCACACTCACAGAAAGGGGAGTCAGCCTTCCCCCACTTATGCATCAGATAGGCACATCTACCATGATGAGTTCGTACCCTATTCAATGCCGACCATGTTTTACGAGGCAAATCGAAGCCTGGTGGCCTTTTGGTTACAAATGGGATGTCAATGTTCTGCTTTGCTGACCACGCTTGTTGCCAGGCCTCAGTTAAACGGAAACCTGAATCTAAAGCTGTAATTGCCGTCCTAACCGGTGGCTTACGAGATTGCAGACGGCTCTGATTGGCCTCATGTATTGGCAGGCTTCGATTTTCCTGTATCTTCTTGTACTCTCTAGTAAGGGCATTCATGCGTCGAAGATTTGGGGGTGGGATGTGACTCAACACCGGGAGCCATTCCACAGGGGTAGATTTCAGAACACCACCTATCATTCTCATTGAGTTATTTATCTGAACATCAACCCTATGAACATGAGAGCTATTCATCCAGACTGGAGCACAGTACTCAGCAGCTGAAAAGACAAGGCTTAGGGCTGTAGAGCGTAATGTAGATGCTGAAGCTCCCCATGATGTTCCGCAAAGTTTTAGCATAATATTGTTTCGGGTTTTTAGTTTTTCTGCTGTCTTTGTTAGGTGCTCTTTGAATGAAAGTGTCCTATCAAGTATCACGCCCAAATATTTTGGAGCCTTATTGTGTTTAAGGCTTCTATTCTCGAATTGAATTCTTAGCTCTCTGTTAGCTTCTCTATTGTTCAGGTGGAAGCATGCAACTTCTGTTTTGCTGGCATTTGGTTGGAGACGCCATCTTCGAAAGTACCTACCCATCTCTCCCAAGTCATCTGTAAGAATTTTCTCTGACTCTTCAAATGATTTACACTGTGTTGATAATACCCAGTCATCAGCATAGCCATGTTTTCTAGACAAGGTTTCTGGCATGTCAGCAATATACAGACTGAACAAGAGAGGGGCAAGAACTGAGCCCTGAGGCAGACCATTCTTAAGTTTTCTTTGTGAGCTTATATCAGATCCAATGATGACTTTGAAAGTTCTATCACTCAGCATATTATTCACAAGACGAGCTGTTATTTTACACTTGATCACTTTTAGGAGCTTATAGATCATACCTTCTCTCCAAACAGTGTCATAAGCTGCTGATAGATCGATAAAGGCAGCAGATGTTTTCAATTTCTTCTGGAAACCAGCTTCAATGCATGTTGTAAGTGATAGAACTTGATCAACACAGCTCCTGTTTGGTCTGAACCCAGCCTGCTCAACAGGTATGATTTCAAATATTTTCTGGCATACTCTATTATAGATTAGCCTCTCCAGTAGTTTATACACCACCGACATTAATGCAATTGGTCTATAGTTTTTTGCTGAGTTTGCTGGTTTTCCTGGTTTCAAAATTGCTATAATCTTTGACTGCCTCAGCTCTTTGGGTACATTGCCAGTTTGCATAACATCAGTGAAGAATTTAGCCAGCCATACCTTTGCATATTTTCCACATTTAACTAGAAATTCTGGGTTTACACTATCAAATCCTGGTGCTTTTCCAGAAGCTACATGCTTGAGAGCTGATGCGATTTCTTCTGGGGTGAAAGGTAGACTGAATTCACTCTCTGTTGCCTGTCTCTTAAGTTGGCTCAGCTCATGTTTTATTTTGGTCGAGTGTTCTCTGTCCACTTGTGCTCTGGATGTTTCCACTATGTGAGATGCTATTGAGTTTGCAGAGACACCTGCTTTTTGTCTTTCCATGGGTGCTCCACTGCCCAATTTCCTTAGAAGAGCCCATGCTTGTCGACTTGAGGTTTGGAAGTTCATGTTCTCAACCACATTCATCCATTTCTGTTTTCTTGCCTCATCAAGACTATGAAGGAGTTCATCTGCCACCTCTTGCTCACCCGTCTCCAAGAAGGTTTGATAAAGTTCATCACTATTCTGGGACCAGCCTGGAATATATTCTCTGCGATATCCTCTTGGGATGCACTTTTTAGCTGTACTAATGACTGCCCCAACAAATCGTTTATAATTTTTACTTAGAGGAGGTATCCAACCCAGGCATTTATCAAGTTCTTTTGAGTACCTTTCCCAGTCAGCTTTTTGGAAGTTCCATCTTGGATGTGGTGTGGAAGTCACAAGTGGGACCTGGTGACCTATTTCTATGAGAACTGGACGATGCTGACTGTGTGGAAAGTCAGAGAGAACTCGTCTGGTGATTGGAAGTGGTTGGCCCTTGTTATCACATGAGGAAAAGCATAGATTTGGATTGTATTCCTGCCTCCAAGCTGCAGATTTAAATGTGAACCGGTCTTTTGCATCAAACACAAGATTGAGATTTCCACTTTCAGCCCATTCCACCACAGCTTCACCATTTGCATTGCAGTCCCTATACTTCCACTGTTCATGGTGACTATTGAAATCCCCTAAATAAACTGCAGGGTGAGGCTGAATTGGGATCACTGCAGTTGGCCATGGGGTGTTAGGTGGTTTGTAGATGTTAGTCACTGTGATATTTCCTATCTTGACTACAACAGCATTGATGTCATTGTCTGTTGAGGTGGAGATTAGGGTGGCATTGTCTATATTGCATCTCACATAGGTTGCAACTCCATATACATTATGGTATGTAGCACCAAGTAGGTCATAGCCAGGTATAGTACCTCTTCCTTTCAGCTGATCCTCAGAGCTACAGTGTGTATGTTGGTTGTGGACTTTAACGATAGCTGTTCTTGTAAAGTGTGGTTGTTAAAAAGTTTGGGTTAACAAGTTTTCCTAAAAACCAGCACGGGGAATACAGTCTCGTGGCAATAGAGTATGAACTTTCTGGAGGTGGTATGGATGTAATTGTTGCTCTTTTAGTATCCTCCAAATAATAGATTGATAGAAATTAAACTGCACTGACAATTCTCTCATGCTCTTCTCTGGTAACCATAAATTTCATTAAGAACTTGTTCTTCTAACTCAACAGTCATAGAGTAGATCGGGGTCTGATTGCATAAATGTGCTCTTTGGATATCAAAGAACCTGTTTCAGACAGACGTTGATGAATAGTGACAAAAAACCTTGAACTTGGACATACTCGGTTAGGAAAGTTCTCTTGATACAAACGTCTTGCTTCAGTACTATTACAGTGTCCCATTCCATACATTAAATGCATGTCAGCTAATTCGGAGTATGAATAATGTTTAAAATTACCTGTCATTTTTTAAAAGTTGACACTTAACACAAAAGCAAAGTGAAATGGTTACAAATAACTGGTTAATAGATTTAACAAAAAACTCAGCGCGGTTACAGTAGGCCTAACTTACAGTTTGTTGTTTTGTTCAACAGTGAGCTAAAATATTTCTGAAAATAATTTTTAGCTGATAATTTCTTTTGAATATTTCCTTATTAAAACAAAATATATCAGCTGTTTTGGAACAGCTGTTATTTATTTAAATCCATGTTTTATTTGCAACCAGCTACAACCTATGAGTTATTAGTTCTCTCCTCATAAAACAGCGAATTTATGTGGTGTAATGTACTACATAAGAATTCATTTTATTCAACTTTTATTTCAATTCAGTTTAAATAGCTTACATGATTCTTTTTATTGCGAAAAATTATTTGTTCACTGGTCATTAAAGAAAGTTATTGGGCATCAAACATAGAAGTCTGAGTTTTTCTACTTTGATTTTTTGCATATTTCATTTTTTTCTCAAAAACTACTCACACTAGAGCTTCCAGACTAGTTTTCAGATATTTTTCCATATGAATCCAGCATATAAGTTTTTCAAAAACTAGTCCCCAAACAATTCAGCATCGGTGTATTTCACCAGAGGAACTGAATTCCGGTCGAAATCTTTCACTCTGTATAGCTCGCTAATGAAGCGTTTATGGATATGTGTTTATAAGAACTTTTTTTCTTATTTTTACCTCTACTATCACGTATTAAATTATTTTACCATAATTAAGAATCACCCTGTATATATGGGCATATGGAGAAATGTTACAGATGAAACTTGTACGAAAATTTGTAAGTTTTAAATTTTTAGTTGATAAAAATGTCCGTGAGAAACATATTGTTCGAGATATACATATGCGAAATACAAAAAAATCTTACTTTAAAACCACTCCACCCCCTTAGCACAGGAGGTGGGGGTAAGGACTTTTGATATGTTTACCGCTTGACTATTCTTGAAAGAGCTGCGAGGTCGTAAATTGTGTCCCAAGCTTTTCCCACTTTACCTTTTTTCTCTCAATAATCACGGATTTGTTTAAATCAATAATTGAAAAGTTATAAGGCCAGAAATATGAAAAAAATGGAGGAAAAGGTGATTTTCTTTAAAAAGTCACTTCCGTGAGTGTTTATCTAGACAACTATGAGAGAGATATGGAGAAATTTTGACTTTTTATATAAGATAAAAATGTCCGGTCCGTAAGACTCACATTGTTCGAGATAATGCGTGAGAAACCAAAAAATGATCATTTGAAACCAACCCCACTCCCTTAGCACAGGAGTGAGGAATTTTGGTATGTTTACCCCCTATCATAAAAAGAATTGTGAGGTCATAAATTGTGTTCCAAGATTATCCCACTATACTTTTTTCGTGCATTCATTGCCTAGACAAAACTTATGTTCCTAAAAATCTATACATAACCAGCAGTTAGCCCATGCTTTGCACAGGGGAAAATGTTGAGTTGTAAAATGCAGTCTTTTACAGGGAAAAAGTTGTGTTGTAAAATGCAATCTTGCACAGGGAAAAAGTTGTGTTGTAAAATGCAATCTTCTCAAGTCCAGGAAACATAAAAAATAGCATGATTATTAATTTATTTTGTCAAAATTACGTGCATAATCAGAGTTGAAAATAAAAAAAAGATTCTCACTGGCCTCGAACCCGCAAACTTTCATTCGAGTCGCGCGTGCTACGAACTAAGCTACAGAATTACATGGAGGAAGCTCTGTTTGGTTGAGCTTTTATAGTTACGTGAACTTTGAATAATGAATGAAATTATGGAGAAATAATTCAGCATGATAATAAACACACTCAGAACAAAAGTCTGTAGCAGAAACAGAGAGAATAGTAGAGAAATAAGGCTGAGTAAAGAAGTCATAAAAGAAGTAAAGGAGTTCAACAAATATCTCGGAAGCAGGATTACTAATGATGGAAAATAAAGTATAGACATAAATATATAGCTAGCAGGACTTATCAAGCAAAGAATGATTTCAATAAAAAAGAGAGGGTATTGACTGCAAAATCATTGAGTCCAGAGGTGAGAAAACAGTTGCTCAAAACGTATGTATGGAGCATTGCAACCTATGGAAGTGAAGCTTGGATGATGGGTGTGAAAGTAGAGAGAAGAATTTCTGCTTTTGAGACATGCTACAGAAGAATGCTGAGGATCCGTTGGAGAGAGAAGGTAACGAATGGAGAGGTGTTTCAAAGAGTTGGAGAGAGAGGTCGTCTACTGAAAGGAATAAAAAAGAGAAGAGCACAACTAGTTGGTCATATTCTTCGACATGAGAGACTATCAAAAATAATAAGGGAGAGAATGACTGAGGGAAGAAATGCGCGAGGATGGCCAAGACTGCATAGAACAACTGGAGAAGGATGTGAGATGTGTCAAATACAGAGACTTCAAAAGGATGGCAGATGACAGAGAGGCATGGAGAGTTGCTGCCAACCAGCCAAACGACTACCAAAGAGATAGAGAAGCTTTGAATCACTAATTAAATAGTTCATTAAAAATATTAATTATTGAATTAGAATTGATTGATTAACAATAGATATGAGCATATGTCCATCCTTGGTGAATTCAAAATCTTTATGTAAAAATTGAAAGTTCCTACATGTATACATAAAGTAGGAGAACATTACTTCTTCTCTGTAATGTATAATTATCTTTATTATATTATGAATAGATTATTATTCGAGACCGTATTCTGAAAATATACTGTAATTGTAATTGATACTGCCCTGGACTGGTGCTTATAAATCACTTCAAACTGATATTTACGTATCAGCTCTTGAGAATGGGCCATTCTCTTCTCTTTGTTTAGTCTAAGAAAAATGCATAAACTTTCTTGGAAAATGAGTAAACACTGTCCCAGTGTTTAGTCTATAGGGAAATAACCCGAGATACTTGGTGCTTGATGATGTATCCAATTCTACTAGAGTTCAATGATACAAGTGACAAGTGACTAATTATTATGACTCAGATTAATTGAAGTACTGAATATTACATAATTATTTTCTATAATATTGAAGTTCAACATCACACAGAGTTAGTGCCAGGCTTTATACGTTACGCGATACTGTTATTGACAACATAATACTAATAATAAATAGGTAATAAGTATAATATCATGACTTGATTGACTTGACTCAAGCATGGAATTAAATTTTCTTCCAATTATTTTTTAAATGATTTACTCAAAGTAGTGGTCAAAAATGAAGTAATTTTACTAATATTTTTTATTTTTGTTTTCTCTTTACCTCTGTGATCTGAGTTTGTAATGTAAGTTATTTATGTAATGTGCTGTTTGCTAAAGCATAGGTCTGTCTCTTCAGACCTGGCAAAGGAAATAAAATCAATTTAAGTACAAATTATTGTTATTATCGAGACTTTTTTGCAAATTTTTCTCATAATTTACAGTGATAGTTGAAGTTAATGCTGGAAGCCGCAGTTTACACAGTAAATTCAAGTACAGATTTAGTACCTCGAGATGCAAATACTCAATTGGCATTGCATTTTATTTTGTAATAGTATTTTCACATGTTGTAAAATTTGTATTGCTTTTATTATGTATTTCCAAGATGTTGTAATTTTATATTTCTGCCAATAAAACATTTGAACATTTCCAGTTAGTTGCTTTGCTCTTCGTAGATATTTTACTTCCTGGAGGAAGGGCTGGTTGGGGGGAACAATTGGATAAGATTGAAAGTAAAATAGCGAGTGGAATTTTTGTCTTAAGGAATTTAAGTAAATTAAATGATAAGCCTCTATTGAAGTCGGTCTATCATTGCTTGGTGGAGTCACATATTACATATTCAGTGGCCCTATGGGGAGCTAGAGAGAGTAACCTTCAGAAAATTTTCATTTGTCAAAAGAAAACATTGTGCACTATGTTGAGGTTGCATCCACAAACACATTGTAGGGACTATTTTATTAAAATGGAGATTCTCAGTGTTCCCTGTCTCTATATTTTGGAAATGTGTGTATATATTAGAAGGTGTTCACTACAGACTATTAATAAGACGCATGAATATAATACACGGCATAAGAGTACCTTCTCGGAATATCATAAATTGACTTTGTATGAAGAAAAACCCAGTTATATTGGTAGAAAGATTTACCAAGTACTACCAATTCGGTTGCGGGGAAATAGGCCTATGAACGATAAAAAAGTTTAAACGAAGTTTGAAATTATTTCTAAAGGAGTAATGCTTTTATAGTCTGAAGGACTATGTTGATTACTGTAATAGAGTCAAAGACAAATAGTAATTATATACTAGATATAAATTTAATTAAAAATTAATGGTGTCTCGCTTTTGCTAGCACTTTGACTTGTCTGACGCCGTTGAGGCCAACCAGACGTAATATATATCTATCTATCTACTCCTTTTGCATTCACCATTCACGTCAAAGAATTAGTTAAATTGACGTTGAAATAGAAAAATGAACCATGAAGATAATGTAAAACCTATGAAGTTGATGGTCGCAATCGAAGATTGTCGTTAAGGGTTCGATAATCTATTTGTTTATTGATTATACATAATGTATTCCTTTGCAAAAAAAGTAGAAGGTTGACTCGCGAAAAAAGGTCAGCTACCCTCACATTGCTGCAATTTCAAACTTTTTCTTTCTCGTGGCTGAACCTTCTCATAATGATATCAAGCAGAGTTGGCTTAAGTGGTCACCCTTCCAACGTGATCTACTGTAGTAAATTAAACAGTAGCACAGTAAAACATTAAAGTAAAAAACTAAAAAACCGATTTGTTGAAACAATCTGCACAAGAGGGAAGCGCCAAAGATACCAATTAAATCATCACCATTCATCAGATTCCAATCATTGCAGCCTTCCAGTGAAAACTCGACAGAGAAAGAGTGTACGAGAGTGAGTGAGAGAGAACGAGTGAGATAGTGTGGGACCGGATGTCGACGCGCTGGTAGATTGTTCAGAAATAGTAGAGTGGAAGTATAAAAAGTCATATGCTAAAGATAATGGATAACCATCTACTGAGAAATCTATAAATGATATAATAATCATTGTAAATATTACCTATAAACAGGGAATAGCTATTTATGATAGATTGTTTATTCTGTGCTATAAATCATATATTCACAATCTCAATCTCTAAAATCGATACTTTCTCAATGAGAGTTTGTAGGTGATGCAGTGATGTAAAACAGTGACAGTGACAGTGACAGTGACAGTGACAGTGACAGAACAGTACGGCTTGGGTTTCAAGAAATATATTAGGATAGAATAAAGTTAATATTTATATATGTTTATGTTCTATTGTTTTTATTTCAAAATAATTATTGTGATGCGCTGCAGGCTAAATTATATTATTAATTGCACACTGGCCACACTTACTAGATATAGTGGTCAGTTAGTTTCCAAGAAAATTTGTGGAATTTCTCAGTTCTTCATGGTGGAAATGGAATTCATCATTCATTCTTTATCATAATGATTATGTTTAGTATAAAATGTTAATCTTTCGTGAATCTTCAGTTTGTCGTGGACTTTTGAGAAATTATATCCAATATAATAATAGATGTGTCAAATCAAAATGAAATGAAAATTTAAATATTCATTCATATTATTTCTAACAGTATTATTTAATAATATTTCACTAACTTTGATTGATTCATCCATTATGGTATTCCCGTTCAGACTGTTTTGAAATGGTAACAAGTTATTCAGTATCAAAATTGAGATTCGAATAGTTTTGGGCCATGCCTGCTATTCTTTCCTAAACATATTTATATGATTTGTAATTTTATCCAAAAATGAATGAATGAATGTATGTATTCCTGCACGTAGCTAACGTATGGATAATTCCTTTATAGATTCTTGCATGTCACATCAATAAATCTCTGCCACAGATTTAGAAATCAAGTCTCGATGGTTTGGAGAGCATATTATTGGAGTGATTCTTTTACTCTGCTGCTTCTAATATGTTCACTACTTTGTTTGATTTTAGACCATAGACATAAAAAGCTATGTCCACCTGTATCACTCCATCTTTATTGAGAATTTTCATAACTCTTCTTATCACAAAGTTTCCATAATCTTGCAGCGTATTGAAGTTTTGAAAAGTGAAGTAGGAGTTGAATTCAGGAGAGCCATGTCATCATTATTTATTTATTATTTATTTTTATATATTATTTATTTATTTATTATTATGTATTTATTATTTATTCGTTGATATAATATACAAATCATATGAATATGATCGGATAGAACAACAGGCATAGCCCAAAACTATTCTGTTCCAATTTTTTATAAATAATGAAATGTCCGAAAAAAAATAGGTTATGTTCTTACTGAGGAAATTAAAGTTCAAAGTTCTGTCCAAGAATATATATTAGCTGGAAATTTTGAATTATTTAGAATGATAAAAAAAAAACAAAATTATAGTCAAATTTTGCACTTCATATCACCGCACTTTGAATAAATTAAGTTATTTCAGAAAATTTTGAAGCCAAAAATATACACACAACTTTCAACTTTCAACTTTAAATTATGCGAATTTGTCAACGATATTTAGGGATTTAGTTAAATCCACAACTAGTTTCACTTACAATTTCATAGGCCAAGTGAGATTAAGAGTTTTTTTTCAAATATCCATCAGATGTTGACAGAGATTGCGGTTATTGTAGAAATGCATGCTGCACTAAAACTTCAATGCTGAATTATCTTTAAACAGCTACCTAGTAAAAATACAGAGATCAGATCTTTTTGTTCTAGAATTAACTAAGACTAGGATTTTTGTTTGATTGCATCGTGAAGAATGAAAGAACTTTGTTTCTTTTTATAGGTGAGAATACACTTTCACAATTTGCCACAACTATGTTCAGATAAAAATCGTTGGAGACCGAATAACTATTTCTTTCTATACGTTCAAAAGAGAATCACACACTTCTTCACTTGCTTCCAGACCATTGATAACATTATGCAGATTCTGTTGTCCATCAGAGTCTTGAAGAAAAATGTTATGTTCTCTTGAGAAGATTATGCTTCTGGAAATCATTCTCATCTCTCATTATTCTTGTTTTACTTCATTATATGACTTTCTTCACAGTCTCCAGTGATATCCATAATGATGTCAACATACTTGAACAGAATATCTTTGATGGAAGATTTATTAATGTAGTAGCAGCCATTTTAGGAAAGCCTTTGAAGAACTAGCTATTCCAATCACTCAGTTTTGGATGATCTAATGAGGGTTTGCTCTAAAGCATGATCGGTTGTCACATTTATTAAATTTTCAAGGTTTCATTTGACAGAGAGTCAATGTATTGACTGTATAGAGTTAATGTTTCTTATTGGAAATTATTTTTCACTTCTATGGGTATTTTTTATATTTTCTAGATATGACACAGACTTTATAACATAGTTTGTGTGATTGAATGAAAAAATTATGGGATCTTTTCTCGAACAGTTTCTATGTGCAATACCAGAGTCCATCCTTATGAGCATGAATACAATTTAAGATAATTTAAACTATGTTACAATAATCAGTCATAAATATTTCAAGTAGTCAATTGATTTTGATTCTAAAAAACTCTACAAATAGCTCCTGACTTCTTTGAAATATACTTTGACAATCTCTCATATTTGAACCATTCATGAGTCCTTGTAGTTGTTTCATTGAATTGATTGCTTGCTCTCACACCTTAATTATACTGATCTCCCCTCAATAGATTTCAAACAGTATTCTCTCCAAATATTTCAAATTCAACAAAGATATCTCTCATTCCACTTTCATTCAAGTACCACCCCAAGACAATCAGTCAAACTCAGTCAGATGAGTAGATATAAGTTACAGAAATCAGTTGATAAAGCTGCGTTTACACGTAACAAAATGTTAATAACTTAATCTTTATAGATTCTATTAGATTGAACGGAACTTGGCAAACACATATGTCTATCATATGTATGATCAGTTATGTTCAATCTAATAGAATCTATAAAGATTAAGTTATATTAACATCTCCTTAATAACTTTGGTGTAAACTCAGCTTTAGAGTTGTATTCCTTTGTAATCAAATATTTAGTCATATAACATGGGAGTAATTGGCATTATTTGTGTTTCAACTGTCAATTTATATTAAGAAAATATTTTACTCCTGTTACACGGTGCTCTATATGGGGTAGCCTATATTATTTGTTTAACTTACTCCATTACTTGACTTTCGCAATTCCGAAGTGATCATTGAATTAAATCGAATAATTATTCTCTCTTAATGGAATATCAGTTTTTTATCGATTAAGAAACACATATAGGATTCCTAACAGGATGGTTTATCATTACAATGTAATCATAAATAATGATAATGAGATGAAGTTTGTAATTTTGACCATAATTAGTATATTATGATGAGAATGATCAATTATTAAGGCTTGAGAGTTGAAAAATCGTGTTCAGCGACCGAAAATACATAAGATAGCGTTCCTGAAATACATAATTTGAATGCATAGACTAGTAGGAGCGATGCGATAGACAGGCCATTACGCGCATTAATCGTGGGGGAGGACCGCGCCGCAGCGTAACGGTGCTACTTATCCCCCTCCCACCGCCGCATCTATGATCGTAACCCCCAAACTATATATATCATTGGATTCAGCAAGAAACGGGCTACAACGTTTATTGGGAGCCTTTTCCTCTAAGTCGGCTAATTACTTGAATATTCGAGAAATAACAAAAAGTCAATAATAAAAAATACATTTTTCGAGATATTTTATTTTTTTACGGAAAAACTATGCGGTTATCGCAAAAAAGTATAGGACCACATTGAAAGCCAGTTATGTGTACATAATATTGAGAAAAAATTAAAAGCTGTACTATGAATAGTAACTGCAGGACAGGCGATTTTATAAACGCGCGTTTTTTACAACTTACCCCCCTCCCCCCCAAGCTGTCGACCACCCTGGGACGTGACGACATCGAGTTTCATATACACTAAAGACCCCCTAACAATAATCCGAAGTCAAATTCTCTGCCTCTCTCATGTATGCTCAATGTAAGCCAGCGCCTGGACTAAAAGGAGTAATGCTTTTATAGTCTGAAGGACTATGTTGATTACTGTAATAGAGTCAAAGACAAATAGTAATTATATACTAGATATAAATTTAATTAAAAATTAATGGTGTCTCGCTTTTGCTAGCACTTTGACTTGTCTGACGCCGTTGAGGCCAACCAGACGTAATATATATCTATCTATCTACTCCTTTTGCATTCACCATTCACGTCAAAGAATTAGTTAAATTGACGTTGAAATAGAAAAATGAACCATGAAGATAATGTAAAACCTATGAAGTTGATGGTCGCAATCGAAGATTGTCGTTAAGGGTTCGATAATCTATTTGTTTATTGATTATACATAATGTATTCCTTTGCAAAAAAAGTAGAAGGTTGACTCGCGAAAAAAGGTCAGCTACCCTCACATTGCTGCAATTTCAAACTTTTTCTTTCTCGTGGCTGAACCATCTATAGTTTAATTCTGTAAATTCGCTCATAATGATATCAAGCAGAGTTGGCTAAGTGGTCACCCTTCCAACGTGATCTACTGTAGTAAATTAAACAGTAGCACAGTAAAACATTAAAGTAAAAAACTAAAAAACCGATTTGTTGAAAGAATTTGCACAAGAGGGAAGCGCCAAAGATACCAATTAAATCATCACCATTCATCAGATTCCAATCATTGCAGCCTTCCAGTGAAAACTCGACTGGCTGGAGAGAAAGAGTGAACGAGAAGAAGTGAGAGAGAACGAGTGAGTTAGTGTGAGACCGGATGTTGACGCGCCTGTAGATTGTTCAGAAATAGTGGAGTGGAAGTACAAAAAGTCATATGCTAAAGATAATGGATAACCATCTACTGAGAAATCTATAAATGATATAATAATCATTGTAAATATTACCTATAAACAGGGAATAGCTATTTATGATAGATTGTTTATTATGTGCTATAAATCATGTATTCACAATCTCAATCTCTAAAATCGATACTTTCTCAATGAGAGTTTGTAGTTGATGCAGTGATGTAAAACAGTGACAGTGACAGTGACAGTGACAGAACAGTACGGCTGGGGTCCCATAGATCCCGTGCGACTACGGCATTATCAAGAAAGCATTAAATATAATTATTAAGATGAATGAATTATGATTTTGAGTTGGTAAAGAACCAATTATTTGAGTTGGTAATCAATTATTCAGAGGGCAAAGTAATACCACAGCCTACAAATGTTTTGTATTTGAATCTGTGGTACCTAATATGTTATATCTAATCGATATTAATATCTAATCGATTGGGTATCAGACCTAAAACTGTATGATCATCTATCATTATATCTGTATTGTATTTTATACTTCAATCATCAGTACAGTCCTTCATTGATCCTTGTATAAGCCTATTATAAGTATCATAATATTATTATGGACATCATTTTTAGTAAAAAAAGAACTTTACTAATGTACGGTAATTTATTGAAATAGCGAGATATTTTCTTAAAACACAACGAAACAAATCAATGTTGAAATAATGTTAACTTTGTGATGCCAAAAAATAGGTTTATGATTTATTATGGTAAAATTAATTTATACCAATTTTCCACAGCCTTACCTGATATCGGCTCTTCTTCCATAGTCCCGGTGTAAAGTTATAAAAAAGTATTTTCACCGTATTGAGTAAAAACCACTGGTTCTGAGGAAATATTCCTCAAAATAAATAGAATATCGCTGAATTTATAATCACTATTCATGAACTATTTCAATTGATAACCTTATGACGTATCTTCAAAAATCAATCACAATTGAATCTACTCTCCAAGATGATCACAAACTTTCCGATGCGAGTCAAATCAATTCACAGATCTTCATGAACGATTTCAATACTGCCAATGATTTTTATAGACAAAAGCTTGAACGAGAAGTATAAAAAGAGATAATGATGACGCGATAGAGATAAATGTTAAGTCTGGATGACCACTTGACAGTTTCAATAGCGTGAAAGAAATAAAACCATGAAATCAGACAGATTGCCTCTTCTCAAAAATCAACATTACTTGAATGAATAGGGCTAAACATTGAGACAATGACTCATTTTTAAAAAGCCTGAGAGCTATTGAGATTTGCGGACTGATACACCAACATCTAAGAGCTATTGAATTGTATAATGAGATATATAGAGCTATTGTGGTGAGTGTTTTTTATGAATGTCAAGTGACGATTTTGAAAGTTTAATTGTTGGTATTGGACACATAATTAGTAAACAGGATACTAACTACAGGAAAGCAATTCCAGTGCGAGAAAGATTGGCTATTACATTGCGCTTTTTGGCGAGTGGCGACTCTTATACTAGTATCAGTTATTTGTTTTAAGTTTCCAAAAGTGCGATATCTATTTTAGTGCCAGAGATTTGTGAGGCTGTTATAGGTTTCCTGAAGGATAACATACAGGTGAGCAAAGAAAGAAAATTACTCTTCAACAACCGAGAGGTTGAATTGTACATTGGCAAATAAAATATTCTTCTTCTTCTTCATTCTACTAAATATTGTTATTTTTAGATTCCTTTTATTTGTTTACATTGATGTGCACTGAGTTGAATAAATCTAGACAAAAGTTAATTGTTAATAAATCTAGACAAAAAAAGTTGCAACCTGGTAGTGACTTGTTAATAAAATATGAACACAAAGTTAAGTTAATGTTCCAAAGTAACACAATTCATAAAATTAGAAATAAATGTATACATCAAAAAAACTCCAAATCAAACAAAGAAACTCTATAGCTTAAGAAATATATACGGTAGCTTAGCTTGAGTAATGTATAGCTTAGCTTACATTATAGCTTACATTGCACTAGCACAAACAACAACCAAACAACAAAACACAACAAGTCACGACGACTAGCCTGCTTGAACTGAAGAACTGACGCAGCGCGACCACGTGGAGCCAACAGGCGGGAGGGGTAGCGGGGTAGTTGCAGACTCAAGTTGCAACTCAAGTTAGCGCTGCAACTCGCATTGCCAACCGGGGTTGGCAACCGCCTTTGATCTTTACCGACTCCGGTCGGAAAACCAAATTTCGATTGCCAACTCGCAAAATCGGTCTCCAACTACAGTTGGCAATGCGAGTTGCAGTTGTTTTAATGCGTGCAACTCAAAATTGCCGATAAATGTCGGCAATCATTGGTTGCCAACTCCGGTGTAAACGCGGCTTAAGATGCCATGATGATTAGGTATGCTATCTACACACATCATTGATGTTACCCCAAGATCCGTTCAATCTGGTAGAATGATTTATAAGGAGGCAAAAAAGCGGACGACCAAAAATCTATGTGTGTGTAACTGGCTATAGACTCTTATACAATGCACGCTCACTGAGGATGATGCCCACATGAGCATCAGGCTTGTGCGATGGTAATGGAAAGGATGATTATCAGAGATGAATGAATCTACTCTCTACAGAGTGTTAGGTGGGTTCAAAATCAGCACGAAGTTATTTTGAAGCGCATAACTTCACATTACATTAATTTAGGCCTACTATACATGACTGGGGAAGTAAGCAGCTACATCTGTTTTTTTCTTATATATTCATTCGTGTATACAATCACAGATCATATAAATATTATTGGGAAAGAATAACAGGAAAGAATATTGTTAGGGAACCAATACCGCAATTCACAATTTTTATCATAATAATTAATACTACTTGTATTATTGTTTCAAAGTATCCTCCTCAAGCACTGTAATAACGGAATTTGTTTAAGCAATTATATTAAACTAACTTCAAATAAGTTGTTCAATTCAAATGTTGATTCAATTTATTGTAAACGGAAAATCATCATCTCAATTCACTCCAATTAGTAAATGACAGTTGAGTTGATTTACTATCAAACTCTGGTCAATTCTTCAATTATTCTATTCACTTAATTTCAGTACTACTTGGTTCTCCTGAATCAATGAAGACCATATTGAAATAATAATTTAAATATTCCTCCAATAACTAATTTTAGGTCAACTATTTCGATCTTTGATGATAATTAATAATAGTAATATTATTATCTTGGATCGATACCATAAAATTGTTTATAATAATTTCGATTACAAATCAACTTTAATTTTCCTATGCTATAATTAATTGAACTACTTGAATATCGAATCATTATCACTATTGTAAACATAAAATTATGTATCTCACTTCGAGGCATGTTGGCACTTTAACAAGAAGATGATGATCTTCTCAGGTGGAACACATCAAAACAGGAATAAATCAACGAATGAGAGGCTGAAATTTTGACAGTTATTCATTCCATTGCAAGAGAAACACAGTGAAACAATACCGTATCCCACAAGCATAGGCCTACAACTGAAAATTCACAAATTATCAATAATATTCTGTCATCTATAACTCCCACTCCTCTTCCTTCGAACTAGTTCTATGATGTAACTGATGATGATGATGAGAGGGAGGTGGACGAGGAGAATGAGGAGGAGGAGGAAGAAGAGGAAGGTGGTGGAGGTGAACTATTCGTATTGCTCTGACAGTAGTTACCAGTGATAGATAATCTCAGATTCACTTTCGATCTGATTATTTTCAGGTTTGCTGTAGCGTTGACAGAGCTGAGTCAGATTGCAGCTGAGCGTGAGTAAAGAGGGTAGGCCTACAATCGGTGCTAGGAACTTTAGGGCCAACACTCTTTATTAGAACCAATACTTTTTGGGACTTGAGGGTTCAACATAAGAGATGATGACTCTCCGCAGGTGGAATCGGATGTCTTCAACAGGTGATTGGACATTGATCTTCATGACAAAGGCGTTGAACAAAGAATTAGAAAGTCAGTTGAGGTCTTATTCAATTATGAATATTAATTTATTCAATATACTCTAAATCCTATACTATTAAACGAGCAACTTCTGTTTATATGTTTGGATGTTTAAAATGTTTAGATGTTTATATGTTAGTATTTCACCGGATGTCGAAAACGGCTCGAACGATTCTCACGAAATTCAGAACATAGTCGGTTTATAATATAAAGATTCGATTGCACTAGGTCTCATCCCTGGGAAAACTCGCTGAAGAACATTAAAAGGAAAATTATTATTCATCCATGGAAAAACAGCTGATAATAATCATTTCGTCGTCTGTTGGTGATGGTAGTGAGTGAGCGAGTTCATGTAAAAGCCGCGTTTACACCGGAGTTGGCAATAAAAAATTGCCAATTTCGATTGCAGACGCTAGTTGCCGATGGAAGTCTGCAACTTGTACTTGCAACCTGGGCACATAGTTTGTTTTTAGGTCTGCAACCTGCAACTTGCAACTAAACTTTACAGTATGTAGAAAATCAAATCAGACAGTATGTAGAATGTCGAGTGCTGAAGAGGTTGTTCTTGCTGCGGCAGCGTGTGTTATTTTATCAAAATGTAGAAAACCGAGAAGATACTGGGTTCGACCTTCATTGCAGGCAAGAGCAAAGTATAGCGGCAGCGATCTTTTAAATGATTTAAATCGAGATGATACAGATCCTTTGACGGGAGAATTGAGATGCGATGGCAGTGTAAAAAACTTTTTAAGAATGTCAAGTGACGATTTTGAAAGTTTAATTGTTGGTATTGGACACATAATTAGTAAACAGGATACTAACTACAGGAAAGCAATTCCAGTGCGAGAAAGATTGGCTATTACATTGCGCTTTTTGGCGAGTGGCGACTCTTATACTAGTATCAGTTATTTGTTTAAAGTTTCCAAAAGTGCGATATCTATTTTAGTGCCAGAGATTTGTGAGGCTGTTATAGGTTTCCTGAAGGATAACATACAGGTGAGCAAAGAAAGAAAATTACTAAATATTGTTATTTTTAGATTCCTTTTATTTGTTTACATTGTGCACTGAGTTGAATAAATCTAGACAAAAGTTAATTGTTAATAAATCTAGACAAAAAAAGTTGCAACCTGGTAGTGACTTGTTAATAAAATATGAACACAAAGTTAAGTTAATGTTCCAAAGTAACACAATTCATAAAATTAGAAATAAATGTATACATCAAAAAAACTCCAAATCAAACAAAGAAACTCTATAGCTTAAGAAATATATAGCTTAGCTTGAGTAATGTATAGCTTAGCTTACATTATAGCTTACATTGCACTAGCACAAACAACAACCAAACAACAAAACACAACAAGTCACGACGACTAGCCTGCTTGAACTGAGGAACTGACGCAGCGCGACCACGTGGAGCCAACAGGCGGGAGGGGTAGCGGGGTAGTTGCAGACTCAAGTTGCAACTCAAGTTAGCGCTGCAACTCGCATTGCCAACCGGGGTTGGCAACCGCCTTTGATCTTTACCGACTCCGGTCGGAAAACCAAATTTCGATTGCCAACTCGCAAAATCGGTCTCCAACTACGGTTGGCAATGCGAGTTGCAGTTGTTTTAATGCGTGCAACTCAAAATTGCCGATAAATGTCGGCAATCATTGGTTGCCAACTCCGGAGTAAACGCGGCTTAAGTGGGACTGTGTCAAAATTATTACTCAGCTGTTGAACTTTTGTAATCATTCACTCAGGCACTTAGTGCCGGTTGCAAAAAAGCCGGGTTATCAATCCTGATTAATTCCAGTAGATCCATGTTTTTGAAATAGTATTCTCTGATTTGGTTCACGTGAAGTTAATCAGGATTAAAATTTAACCGGCTTTTGTGCAACTGGGCCTTTGTGAGGGAAAATATTGCATTCCTCTGGGAATTAATCTCAATTTACTGTGATTAGATAGAGAACATTTCTGTATGAATGCTATTATAATTTATTTTTTCGTAATATATTTGTTATGCTTTTGTACTCCAGTGCGAAGCACGGTCCAGTGCGAAGCACGGTCCCCGATATTAATATAATTATACGTATTCATATTTGAAAGTTGAATTACTATTTCCGCTACTCGACCAAGAAAATAATATGATTTTCTAATTTTAATTTTATTTAACAGATGTTGAATTATATAAAGATGGATGGTTTCCATTCAGTGACAGAAGCGTGTGAGCCTGTCGAAAAACCCGACTATTGTTTGCTGATCACCTCCTAGACGTGGTGTGAAAATTCCTCTTTTTCCTAGTTGGTGGAAAAATACCTGGTCCCAAAGATTTGGTTACCCTACAATCTTATGTGGTTCAATGTTTCAGCGTTTACTATCCATCAAAAAATATGAAAATGGTCAAATTGTTTGGAAGTTTCTGGAGTATAGGTATAACTGAACTGACATACCGTAACATTTTTGACTGATCATTGATGAATATCGGAGACAGATTTTATTAAAAAGGGAACAAATATATTTTTGCTTCGGGATCATCGAAATTGTTGGGGGAGGCTTTCCATAAGAAATCACCTTTTTCCCGAGGGTAGCCTATTCATTTATGGGGAGCTGGTACTAAAATTTAGGTTATTTTAAGAGGGTTGCATCATTGGTCTTGGAGGAGGTGAGCAACCCTGCATTAAATAAAGATATGAAAATAGTAAGAAGCCTACACCATTTTTCAAAAGATCTAGAATAATTTCCCTACCTCTAAAGTTATTCTTTATCAGGGGTGACATTCATATTGTCTTGTATTTAATATTGTCCAGTATTTCAAATTTTCGTTACTTGTGTTAGGCTGGGGTAGACCAACGAGCGAATGCTTGTTCTGAACAAAGATTGATGAAAATCTGGATAAAGCCAGTTTAAGAGCTCTAAAGTCATGAGAACTAACAATGGATTCGTACACTCTGGAGACATGTATCTTAATATGTCGGGTTACTTCTATGTGTTTTACGCTCCAAAATTCATGCTCTAGCTCTATGCTCATTGGTCCAGCCCCAGCCAAAGAAAAATAGTTTTTTTCTGAGAGTGATGTCCACGAGAGCCTTAGGATTGTGCGTGGGTACTGAGGTAGATGATGAAGATGAGTGAACCTACAGTCTTGGGTGGGTTCCTAAACCCACTCATAGGGATAGTCAAAGCCGATCTTACCCAAACACTCTTCGATTTCCCAGCTACTGTACTAAAAATAGAAACAATCAGAACGATTCGATAAATATCTTTTCCTACAGATACCCTGAAAAGTGACCATTTGTGCACTGATTGCAGGCTGCAAAGAATCACTTTTCCGCACTAGTGGGCAAAGTGAGTACTTTGCGTACTCCAGATTTGCAGCATGACAACGCAAAATAGTTAGTAGGTTATATGGAGCACCAGTGCAGCAAAATCAAAATTAAGTTGGTAACAGTGACTGCTGTGGCTGCTATAGTGAGCAGAGGTGCAACGAAGCACAACGCGCTAATTATTACTATTAGATATTATAATGGAGGACAACGACAGCACAGTGCCACCACAGCACACACCACACAGCTGCCCCCCGCCATTCAAACACACATACATTATTCAGGCAATTTTACCCATAATTACCCACTTTTCATATTCAATGGTAACTGTAGGAAAAATTTAATGTGAAATACGTGCGCAAAGTTCGTTTGCTGCACTCAAGAAACCATTCCGCCCGAGCCGTCGTTTCTTTCGATGCAGCAAACTGTCACTTTGCGCACTAGTTGCACAAATAACTATTCCGAAGCGTGCTTGGCCAAGAATGTTCTTGAGAATCGTTCACAAATACGCCCCTCCGTTACATACTATGGATATAGCTATGATTACACACCTTGGGCAAGTAATTTTATTATCAAACAATATTTTTTATGAAGTCATAGCCAATGTAGGCTTCAATACATGACGCAACCAACTAAACTTCATAAAAATGAAATCACCCGGAATTGAATCTGGCTTCACTCCTATTTGCAATGAGTAATCTCAATTGGAATTGCATAGTGATGCAAAGAAGCAATGAACTATTCAGGGAATTGGTAATAACAATTTTTATAGACTATTTTTATAGATTGCCGTAATTCCTGAATTGGGATTACAAGTTTTGGATTTATAACTTTGCTGAACTTGACTTACAGATACAGTCATGAAATGTTGGATAGTAAAATAATTAATGAATAATAATTGTTGAGTCATGGAAGTTGGAAAGTCGTTAAGTATGGATTGAGTTAACTCTACTGAGGTATTTTGTAGCTTATTGAATCACTGGTTTTTCCAAAGTATAATTATTGCTTGAATGCATAAATTCTGGTGTTATCAAGTTATCATCATCTAACAATAAATTCTTGAGAGAAAAACAATAATTACTTGTATCGATACAAATAAGACTTCTCTTTCAACTCTTTGCAGTACGTTGAGAAAAAAATGATAATTTATTATTTATATAAAGAATTTTACAATTCAATTATGGAGGTGGAGTTTTCGTTAAGACGGAGGACTCGATGGAATTAAAAAATATACGAATTAGTGATGATACTTATATTTTTAATTGATAATATTGTTATTATTTTTAATCATTTTATTAAATGGGGAGGAAAATTAACAAGAAGATGAGAAAAAACAATTTGGAAGAGACCAAAAAAGTAGGAATAATAAAAAATGGAGAAAGAATGAGTAAAACAAAAAACAACGAAAAGTTTTAGTAAAAAAATAACGAGTAAAACCAGAAAAGACAAAGAAACAGACAGTATGAAAAGAAAGAAAAGAAGTTAACGAGAATATAATAGCTGTTCATCAAGGTGAAGAAATTGAAAATGAAAAAGAGGATATTATGTAGAAGGTAGAGGAGGATGATAAAGAGAAATAAAAAGGAAAAGGTATGAAGAAGAAAGTGGAGACAAATTAGAAAGAGGGAGAAAAAAAGATAAGTAACATGAGAAGTGGAAAAAACATACAAAAAAGCATTAGGTTCAAGCCACGCGAAGAGTTTCAGACGAGTTGGCAGGGTTGGTTGATTATCAGCTGATTCCCGAACGTCAACCCAATCAGCCAATCGGAGAGCTTCCTGTCCTACCGACTCGTCTGAAAACGTCTAAAAAACGCTTCGTCTGGCTTGGGCATTAGAATCAAACCAAGTTTAATAGACGAGTAATTTATTGATGCAGTAACTCTAATCAAACGATTAAGCTGTTGCTTACATTTTAAACATTTCATTATCTAGAAGTCTGTACTCTACTTCAATATTGAACTAGATAAATATCCGTAATTTCCCAGAATTCCAAATAACTTATTTATAAATAAACTCAATTTATGTTTATAACCCATTACTGCATCTGAAAATCAATCTGATAAGACAATATTCAATATAATTATGTTGATATGCGCTACATATAACTTATAGAACTATAATAGACTATATAGAACAGACGCCTGGAGGTCTTAAACTTTTTCCATTGTGAAGTACACTATGTACACTATGTATATTATATCAGTGAGAATGGGAGTAGACAATTGTACTCATTGTAATATGTAAAGGATAATAGTGACCCCCTGGGTTGGAGAACTCGCTCAAGAACAGTTGTATTGTAATCTTTGAAACCCGCAACTTTTAATTATAGCCTACAGAGTTGATGAAAATCATGGAAACAGCTGAATATTTCTCTAACAAGAATGATTTGACAGTAGGTATCATTGTGTTTCCTATTTGAAATGAAATTACTCTGGCGCTTCAACATCTTTGTCCCTCATATGAATTCAAATTCAAGATACATATTTCGATACAGAGTTCCAAGAGAAAATAAATCGCGAAAACCGCACATTATTATAATATCAACCCGTATCAGTTTGTTGATATAAAAGTTGTAAATTATGTTGTATGTTAATAACCACCTGAAATCATGGGTCAGTGTGATAGCTTCCAAATAGCCTCAGCTGATGATATAAATGAATGGAAAAACTGTAGTTATTGAATGTAATGGATTCTTCAGCTGACTAAATGATAAATCACAACAATTTTTTTCTTATGCACTTTCAATGTCATTTCTATATCCTGAAAAAGGACGAAGGAGTGAGTCAATTTTGTTGTCCAACGAACTTGACCTGTAAAAAGGTTCGAAGAATAGGCTACGTGTTCAAAATTTGAAGCTCAATTCTTTCTTAAGTTATTGTAGAACATACAGACGGACAACGACTTTGGCCTTCAGTAAGTCAAAAGTGAGAAATCGCTAACGCTCGTTCAAATATACCTTATTTGAGCCAAATTAAATGTTCACTTTCTTGTTTAGGGCTAGTTGTGATGTTCATAAAAAATATATATTTATTTGAATTCAATTACGGTACTTAGGCCTAAATGATTAAGATTGAGTTTTCATTAAAAATGACTTAAAATTTGAAACATGTAAGAAAAATCTGGTGTGGCGCACTCACACAACTTTCCTTGCCGTTATGAAAATTGATCACCTGACGCTAGTGTTCCCGCGCATCTCAAGTCTACTATTCAAAGATTTGAGCCAGCTGGTGACAGGGCAATAACGCTGGAGACACACATGAGGTCTGCTATCTCTTCATAGTGAATAATTTAATAGAATCGACAATAATTTGCAATTGAATAATCACATTTTCTAGAATTTAAAGCTTATTTTCAATTTTAGGTGAAAATGTTACTGAACATTAATTGTAGAGATTTTCATGCTCAATCTACTACACCTGATTTTTTGTTTCAATTGTATCTGAAGCCTGATAATTGGGAATCTATCTGCATTGATGGGGCGGAGCTCCTGAAATTTTTACAGATATGGGACTTGTGGCAGTTGATAGAGCTTATCGATGACTATTTTAGGTATGAATTTGATCAAAATCGTTGGAGCCGTTTCCGAGAAAATCATGAAAAACCCTGTTTTTGACAACATTTTCGCCATTTTAGCCGCCATCTTGAATCGCATTTGATCGAAATTGTTCGTGTCGGATCCTTATAGTGAAAGGACCTTAAGTTCCAAATTTCAAGTCATTCCGTTAATTGGGAGATGAGATATCGTGTACACAGACGCACATACACTCATACACACACAAACATACAGACCAATACCCAAAGACCAGTTTTTAGGACTCAGGGGAGTCCGTATAGAAATTTAGAAATTGGGGTACCTTAATTTTTTTTCGGAAAGCAATACTTTCCTTACCTATGGTAATAGGGCAAGGAAAGTAAAAAGAGAAAAATAGTACTTTCATATAATTTTGTTAATATAATATTGTTATTATTTTTAATCATTTTATTAAATGGGGAGGAAAATTAACAAGAAGATGAGAAAAAACAATTTGGAAGAGACCAAAAAAGTAGGAATAATAAAAAATGGAGAAAGAATGAATAAAACAAAAAACAACGAAAAGTTTTAGTAAAAAAATAACGAGTAAAACCAGAAAAGACAAAGAAGCAGACAGTATGAAAAGAAAGAAAAGAAGTTAACGAGAATATAATAGCTGTTCATCAAGGTGAAGAAATTGAAAATGAAAAAGAGGATATTATGTAGAAGGTAGAGGAGGATGATAAAGAGAAATAAAAAGGAAAAGGTATGAAGAAGAAAGTGGAGACAAATTAGAAAGAGGGAGAAAAAAAGATAAGTAACATGAGAAGTGGAAAAAACATACAGAAAAGCATTAGGTTCAAGCCACGCGAAGCGTTTCAGACGAGTTGGCAGGGTTGGTTGATTATCAGCTGATTCCCGAACGTCAACCCAATCAGCCAATCGGAGAGCTTCCTGTCCTACCGACTCGTCTGAATACGTCTGAAAAACGCTTCGTCTGGCTTGGGCATTAGAATCAAACCAAGTTTAATAGACGAGTAATTTATTGATGCAGTAACTCTAATCAAACGATTAAGCTGTTGCTTACATTTTAAACATTCCATTATCTAGAAGTCTGTACACTACTACAATATTGAACTAGATAAATATCCGTAATTTCCCAGAATTCCAAATAACTTATCTATAAATAAACTCAATTTATGTTTATAACCCATTACTGCGTCTGAAAATCAATCTGATAAGACAATATTCAATATAATTATGTTGATATGCGCTACATATAACTTATAGAACTATAATAGACTATATAGAACAGACGCCTGGAGGTCTTAAACTTTTTCCATTGTGAAGTACACTATGTACACTATGTATATATATATATATATATATATATATATATATATATATATCAGTGAGAATGGGAGTAGACAATTGTACTCATTGTAATATGTAAAGGATAATAGTGATCCCCTGGGTTGGAGAACTCGCTCAAGAACAGTTGTATTGTAATCTTTGAAACCCGCAACTTTTAATTATAGCCTACAGAGTTGATGAAAATCATGGAAACAGCTGAATATTCCTCTAATAAGAATGATTTGACAGTAGGTATCATTGTGTTTCCTATTTGAAATGAAATTACTCTGGCGCTTCAACATCTTTGTCCCTCATATGAATTCAAATTCAAGATACATATTTCGATACAGAGTTCCAAGAGAAAATAAATCGCGAAAACCGCACATTATTATAATATCAACCCGTATCAGTTTGTTGATGTAAAAGTTGTAAATTATTTTGTATGTTAATAACCACCTGAAATCATGTGTCAGTGTGATAGCTTCCAAATAGCCTCAGCTGATGATATAAATGAATGGAAAAACTGTAGTTATTGAATGTAATGGATTCTTCAGCTGACTAAATGATAAATCACAACAATTTTTTTCTTATGCACTTTCAATGTCATTTCTATATCCTGAAAAAGGACGAAGGAGTGAGTCAATTTTGTTGTCCAACGAACTTGACCTGTAAAAAGGTTCGAAGAATAGGCTACGTGTTCAAAATTTGAAGCTCAATTCTTTCTTAAGTTATTGTAGAACATACAGACGGACAACGACTTTGGCCTTCAGTAAGTCAAAAGTGAGAAATCGCTAACGCTCGTTCAAATATACCTTATTTGAGCCAAATTAAATGTTCACTTTCTTGTTTAGGGCTAGTTGTGATGTTCATAAAAAATATATATTTACTTGAATTCAATTACGGTACTTAGGCCTAAATGATTGAGATTGAGTTTTCATTAAAAATGACTTAAAATTTGAAACATGTAAGAAAAATCTGGTGTGGCGCACTCACACAACTTTCCTTGCCGTTATGAAAATTGATCACCTGACGCTAATGTTCCCGCGCATCTCAAATCTACTATTCAAAGATTTGAGCCAGCTGGTGACAGGGCAATAACGCTGGAGACACACATGAGGTCTGCTATCTCTTCATAGTGAATAATTTAATAGAATCGACAATAATTTGCAATTGAATAATCACATTTTCTAGAATTTAAAGCTTATTTTCAATTTTAGGTGAAAATGTTACTGAACATTAATTGTAGAGATTTTCATGCTTAATCTACTACACCTGATTTTTTTGTTTCAATTGTATCTGAAGCCTGATAATTGGGAATCTATCTGCATTGATGGGGCGGAGCTCCTGAAATTTTTACAGATATGGGACTTGTGGCAGTTGATAGAGCTTATCAATGACTATTTTAGGTATGAATTTGATCAAAATCGTTGGAGCCGTTTCCGAGAAGATAATGAAAAACCCTGTTTTTGACAACATTTTCGCCATTTTAGCCGCCATCTTGAATCGCATTTGATCGAAATTGTTCGTGTCGGATCCTTATAGTGAAAGGACCTTAAGTTCCAAATTTCAAGTCATTCCGTTAATTGGGAGATGAGATATCGTGTACACAGACGCACATACAGACCAATACCCAAAGACCAGTTTTTAGGACTCAGGGGACCTTGAAACGTATAGAAATTTAGAAATTGGGGTACCTTAATTTTTTTCGGAAAGCAATACTTTCCTTACCTATGGTAATAGGGCAAGGAAAGTAAAAAGAGAAAAATAGTACTTTCACATAATTTTGTTAATATTATATTGTACTACTGTATAACTTCTAAAATTTTGATCTTTTGTTAACTTTATTACTAGGGGAAGGGTGGGCAAAGTGGCCATGGCGGGCAAAGTGACCACTGGCTCTTTTTGTACTGAAAAGTGCTGCAAACTAGCGGTAAACGTGAAGAATATTCCACTGGCTCACCATCATAGTTGTCGTGAAGGCAGAAGCTGTTCGGATCACTTGTGAAAAAGTTATTGCGTATTTTCTTTTTTTCAACGACTTGATGTAAGGCGAGTGTGTTCAATTCACTATTATAACAATAAATCTATTTCCAACACAGTACACTAATAGCAACATCATAAAATAGGGTATTTCAGGCTACAAAATGATGTGTCTACTCAACACGTAGCTCCATTTGTTTAGACAGTAGAGTGACATTTATGAAATGGCGGCAAAGAGGGCAAAGTAGCCACATCCATGGCCACTATGCCCGATCATGGCCATTTTACCCAACTAAATTGCAAATCCCATTGACCACAGAGTAATAACTTTTTTCCTGTGACAAGAGGGATATAACTGCTGGTTTAAATGTATTTTCATTAAAAAAACTTTTTATTGCTAATATAATCATATTCATCAAATTTGATGCCTTGCATTAGATAGCTAGATAGAATCTATAAATAAACGGAAGAAAGGGACAGCTGCAGTTCTAACTTCAAGTCCTTTCAAGAAGGAGCTAGAAGCTGCAAAAGCAGAAAAATAAGAAAAGGGAAGAGTTAAGAAAATAAAGATTGAGTTGAAAAAGAAAAGCAGAGCAAAAAGAGTAAGAAGAAGAATGAAAAATGCAAAGAAAAAGATGGGCCTAAAGGAAAGCAGAAGCCAAAAGCAACAAAGCGAGCTTTGTTTAATAACTCATCCGACAGTGATCTAAGTGATACAGAATGCCTTTTCTGTGGGGACATGTATTCGAATTCAAAGGACAATGAAGGATGGTTGAGGTGTCCGGGATGTCTGAAGTGGGCACTTAATGAATGTGCTGGATTTGATGAAGAAGAGGACGATGTCTACATTTGTACATTTGCAAATAATAAACTTGTTTCATGGTTTTATCTATATTGAGACAATATATATTCTATTTTGTAACAAAATTCAGTTTATTTTCATATCATCCCATGGCCACTTTACCCGACCCCAGAGGGCAAAGTGGCCATTTGGTAGGGTTGGAATAAAAGCTAAATATATAGAAAAAATATCCAAATAAAATTGATACTAAAAATTGCATAATGTACTTGAGTGTATAGGTAACCTTATGTCAATATATTCTTTATTTATTATCAATTTTATTGGAGAAAAAAATGTTTTTTCCTTAGCATGGCCACTTTGCCCACCCTTCCCCTATTATTATTTTGTGATTGTAGAAAATTATGTCTGTAACATTATTTGGCAGATAAAATTTCAATTTCAATTTTTCTATGTATTATCAAGTTAACCTGATTTAATTGTTTATAATTGGTATTCCATCAGTGATTATTGTATTATGTTTTTTTGTGAAATAAAATTGATTTGATTCGACATGAATTAAAAATTAACTATGGAATGAACACTAATCATAAAGAACCAAGAGGGAATAAATAAAATAAATAAATAATATATTTATTACCATTTGATTTACAATAAACATTGGTCATTGTCACAAGTATACAATCAACAATACAAAAGTCTACACAGCTAAAACACAATTACATCGAAAATTAACTTCTTAAAAAAGATAACAAACTAAGTTTACACAGCCTAGATCACACACAATAGTACCCGATTTACATAGATTGTAAAATGTTATAAAATTCAGGTACCTTGTAAAGTCCACCCTTTAAAACTCTTTCTAACTTTTTGTCCTTTTGAAATTAGGCCTTTTCTAACTCTATCTTTATACTGGGTGGCATCTAGGTCTCTTACCAATGACGGAAGGGCATTATAAAATCTAAGAGATTGGGCCCTGAAACTTCTCAATGATGCGCTGGAAGAGCTCCATTCGACACCTATATTACTTGTCCCTCTTGTATTGTATGTATGCCTATCAGAGTTGAGGCTAAATTTATCCAGGTTCTTTTTGATATAACACAGACATTCCAGGACATACATAGAAGGGAGAGTCAAAATTTTATTCTCAATAAACAATGATCTACAATGACTACGTGGCTCTTCATTGTTTAATATTCTAATGGCTCTCTTCTGTAGCAGGAAAAGTTTACCAGCCAAAGGACTATTTCCCCACAAAATTATACCATAGGCAGGTGAATGTGTATAATCGCAAAGTAAACTGTTTTGAAGACCTCTATTGTCACACTTCCAGCCAACCTTCTCAACATAAAAAGCCCTCTTAGTACTCTATTATAAATATTTTCTATATGTGTATTCCATTTAAGATTAGATTGCAAAAAAACTCCGAGGAACTGGGTAGATTCAACGTGTGGGCTGTTGGCTAGACTGAAACTTATAGTAGTGGTTTTTTTATCATTAATAGCTAACTCATTTGCCTTACTCCAACTGTCAATCAAGAGATTACATTGTTCTAAATTGGACTTTGCATCTGTCTGATTTTCATCGCTAATAATAACTGCCAGGTCATCTGCATATAAAAATATTCTTCTTCCATTGCCTTCCAAGTAAGTAGGTAAGTCATTAATATAAATTAAGAACAGTATTGGTCCCAGTATAGATCCCTGAGGTACCCCTCATTCTACTGATAAGAAATCAGAACTCAGACCACAATGGTAAACTGACTGGAACCTCCCCTCTAGATATGTTTTGAAAAACTTCAATACTTTATGATCAATATTGTAGGCAGAAAGTTTTGTTAATAGTATTTCATGCGATACCGTATCAAAAGCACATGAATAATCGTACATTCTGGCAACATTGCTCTTCTTGTCCTCAATTCCGTTCATTACAAACTCCACAAACTCAGATATGGCAGATGTTGTGCTCAAATTACCTCTAAACCCAAATTGACTTGAACTAAAAAGTTTATTTTCTTCAAGAGGTTCACTAACTAGGTATTCAAAAGCCTTACCAGGCTTCTGAATAGCAGTAAAATTCATAGCAGTAGGCTATACACTCCTTGCTTGGGTGATTAGATTGTGGCAAGCTTTCTCACTTGAAGTGGTTTGTTATTTAGAAGTGGAAACTCTTGTGTAAATAATACTCCTGAAGAACTGTCTGCCACATAGAGCATTGAAGACGCGCTTCTAGAATCTTCAGAAAGCATGACATTTTATGGGGCGGGTCTATTATAAGCTCGCAAAGAGACAATGTAAGAGCCGGCGTCCAAGTCGGAATGGTATAAACTATACAAGCGAAAGAGACGCTCCCCCAGAGACCATGTATTTTTTGGAGACGCGCAAAATAAATTCAGTGCATAAGACATCCTACAGTTGACATCGCAAGAAATATCAGCAGAGGAACAAACCTGGGTCGCCCCTTATAACCAGGTTGTCAAAGGCATGAGGTCAAAGTGGCACTGTCACTTTCTGACCTAAGCCAGAGAAAAGTCACATCTTCCTTAATCTCTGCCTAAGCGGAGCTTTCGACAATGTTTCACACTAAATTCTTGTCAGTAAGCTGGAAAAGTATGGGATTAGTGGGCAAGTTTTGAAAGACATCATCAGCTATCATGAAACCGAAAACAAGTTAAATCCAATAAAAGGAGTAAGTTTTCGGATTCGAGATATCAATCAAAGAGTCCTACAGGGGCTGTAGTGAGCTTATTCTACTCATTTTCCTGAACAATAATTTAATACCATTCAATGACTAGCCTACATACCGTACTGTTCGCAGTTGACACAATAATTATTGGGTCAAGAGGAAGTTTAAGCGAGCAGAAAAAGAAGTGAACAGAAAACCTGTCAATAATCTCTTACAATACTTAGGGTAGACAATTACGGCGAATCTGGTCAACCAATTACATACCGTACGATACCGTACCAGTACAAGTAAAAGGAAAGGATTTAATGGGATACTCATATTGAATATAATATGTGCAGACGGCTTAAATATCTAATTTATAAGTTTTATAAACTAAATCAAATAGCTGATATGGTAATAATGAAGAAGATTTATTATGCTTATGCGCAATCACTTTTCCAATGTGGAATTGAGATATGGGGGCTGCTTATTATGATATCCATATGAACAAATTATTCACATTACAGAAACACCTTATCAGAGCTGCATTATGCTGGCCAAGATTGTACCCTAGTAGACTTCTTTTTCAAGAATTCCAGGTGCTTACAGTGAGGCAAACATATGTTAAAAGAATCATATGATTCATTAATAAGAATAGTGAAACATTCAACTTAAGGAATAATCCATAATATAATTTGCGTCCCTCCAATCCATTATTTTGTTATTGACTTTACCAGCTTAAGTGTATGTAGACGTCAGTTTGAATATCAGTGTTACTTGTTTATAAATAAAGTCCCAACTGAATTCATTATTAATAGAATTACAAGATCCATAATGAATCTTATACTGGATTGGATTAGGATAAATGTTTATTTTAAATTATGTATATCCATTATGTAGTGTTTCATTCTTGTGACAAAAAATATTTGTCATGGCTTCCTTGAATTGGTCTTTTTGAGTTTGTCATTTGCTTGTGATTTTGTTACTTTGTCTTATCGTTTGTAAGTACTGAGATGTGACCTGGCTTCCATAATTTTATTTATTCTAGTGGTTTGAATAACCTCTATGTCCTTTCTATTGACATGTTTGCTGTACCTAGTTGTTCGAACTCACTGCCGGCGCACAAGTCTTCTTTGCCGGTAGTGCCATTTTGTAAGTTAGAATATTTATTTTATCAATCTGTATTATTTTATGGCAAATAAATGAATTTGAATTTCAAGTACTTTTTCCTTAAAAACTCCATTATTACCAGTTTAAGACTACCTATACGGTACTGTATTTGGATAAGAAATGAAACTGATCAATAAATGTGTAGAAACTGGTCAATATTCAATTTTCCAGTAAAACACATAGATAAATAAAAATATGACCACAAAATAAGTGCTACAGGACTTACATGAGATTTAACCTCCTAATATTTTATCGGGACTTTTCAGTTATAGAGCTTCTATCTTCTCGTAACTTGTAACCCTGATTTTTTTTCAGTTTCTTGCTACCTATACAAAGGGCAAGAAATTTGGAAAAATTGAATATACCAATAACTTACTAAAATATTTTAATCTTTGACAAACTGAAAACTCTACCCAAAAGAGGCCACAGGCTTTACATTAGCGTATAACATAATTATGTGACTTACGGTAACCTCTTCAAAACATTGATTCTTTTTCGCAGAGTACAAACAAGGTAAACTGACAAAACAATTTCAAAGTATTAATAGAGACTTACCGGTACCAAAATTCCACTGGATTACATAAAAAATGAAGAACTTGGAATGAAAAACTGGTAGATAAGGAGGAAATCACAGGCTGCAAGTTTATAAAGCAGGTAAAGTTGTTGAGCGATGCGAAACGGCGTGCATTTGTTTACACCGTCACACTGCTCTGTGCACTGAGTCACTGACTGAATGAGCCACTGACAGACAATTCAACAACTAATGTTTAATTGCTCTGCGCGTGCGCGGGTCAGTTCAAATTCATACGGGAGGGGTGTTTCAATAAATCGCAAGGGCTCTGCTGCACTTTGCTAACAAACAGCTGTTTTTACTGATGAAGCATGACAAAAATAGAGGCTACTGGAAGCTGGAAGGTGGAAGCTTTCCCGGCTGGAGAACTTTCAACCCCCCGGGGCCCGGGATGATAACCTGAAATATCAGCGTTTTTGTCGCATATTCTGTCAGCTATAGTGAGGTCCACGTTATAATGACAGTGGATAAAGATAGAATAATAGCGATGCCGATTCTCTGAATTAATTAATTATATTTCTACACTGTCAAAAACATAATTGGCATCGTTGTGGACCTAGAAATGGGTAGTACCACCGGCTTTGTCGAATGATAGACAAGGATATCAAATCCAAAGTTGATCAAATACTGTCATTATAACGTGGACCTCACTATACTATTGAAAGCAGTGCACAGTCAAGAGAAATAGTCTGTTCAAGATGCATTGAGATATTCTTGTTATTTATTTATTACAATTAATAAAATGTTACAATCACTTGAAGAAAGGATGAAACAGACTCAAACCCAAAACTGTTCATATTCCAATTTAGGGCCAAGCCACATTAAGCGTTTTTTCAGGCGTTTTGAAACTGGCGGCCAGCGGCATATCCAGAAAAAAAATCCGGGGGGATTATAACATTGGCGTAGAAATCACCTGAAGTTTGGGGGAGACAATTTGGAAATATACCTTAAATTTTGTACAATTTTACGTAATTTCCACTATTGAAAACCATCATTCGTCTATTCAATTTTTTTCCGTGTTCAGAAAGCCACTTATTTGAATTTTTTCCTTGAAAAATTCATGAGCTCTTGATTAAATAACAAAAATGGAATAGAATGTTATTAAGTAAACAATTGTTTCTAAAATTAATAATTTTGTAATAGCCCTGAATAGGCCTAGGCCTACTCATTATTAGATAGCATGCTATAATTTTGGCTTGGAAGCAATTTTTAGACAAACTTTAACATCAAATCACAGTCTCTTTGAGTTTTTATGATTTTACTCGAGTGCTCAAACATGAATTTGGGAGGGGGGATAAAATCATTTTCCCCAAATATTGGGAAATACTGGAAAAACTGTTGACAGTTCTCTACTTCTTAGTCCTTAGTCCTTAGTATCTGATATCTTAGCTCCTACGAACTAGACGACTCACTGTCTAGCTCATAATAATTATGAGCTATATTACACATATATTTGTATAATAGCCTACATACATGATGCAACATATATTTTTTGTGGCCGAATTAGTCGCAAAAATTAGCTTGTAATGTTATATTTGCTTTATATTGTGAAAGTTGAAAAAATTTATCAGGGATGAGAGAATAGCACAATGACAATATTATTATTATTGTGCTATTCTCTCATACATGATATTTTTTCGACCTTCGTCATTTTTTTCTTATAGTCGATTTTCTTGGCCAACGAACTGGATCTGTATAATTAATAATTCAAAGCATTTGTGTTGTAAACTTGAAGTTGATTGCTCGAAGCATACGAAAGTTATCGTCGAGCATACAAACCGAAGACGCAGAGGATCACCTGCATAAACGAGGTCACCTGACGAAACCGTACTCCCATAAGCCAGGCTTAAGCCCCCAGTTCCCCTGGTTGTCGACTTTTCCCTTCACCATGATAAGCATCAACCTATGGCCGGTGTGATCCAGTACGGGGCTGAGACGGACCTGATCCACTACCTCCGTATACAAAGCCGTGGTGCGTTCGTGTGACGTCAGCACAGGTAGGGCTCCTGGACCAATAGAAACTCTAGCTGATATAGATCAGCTGAAATTAACGAATTTTTATTGGTGTAGGAGCCCTATCTGTGCTGACGTCACACGAACGCACTACGGCTTTGTTTACGGAGGTAGTGCCTGATCCCCGAAGAGTGCAAGGGCCCGACTGATTCACACTAATGTCCAGGAGAAGTGGAAAAAGAAGAAATAGCCTATCGTCTATTGAGTCTTGACCCAACGGTATGATCGAATCAACTGCTAAGCCGCATTATTAGAATTCCGATCATCCTATCCACAGTAAGCAAAAAGGTGGAGAATATTTTGAAAACGTATAAATTTCACTCGTCTTGTATAAAACTTTATTATAGAATTAAAAAGAGGCTAAATTAAAATATTACAAGATTTTCAATTTTCAGCACCAATCGCTTGTAACTTCATTCAAATTGGATTAAATATAATTAGATTATATATAAGCTGAACGACAAGATACTCTCTCATCAAGTTCCTGATAGCAAATTATCTAGATCAAATTTCATTTCATTCAGTGGTAAATTCTTCCAGAAGATTAAGTTAGCTGGTGGATGTTCCATTTGTATGGATGTTGCATTATCTGGTGCATTAATATCCAATATAGCCATGCCACGATCATTCATTGAGACTGGATGCATGGGACTATCATCAAAGAATTCTGGGACCCTGAAAAATAAAAAATGAAATCAATATTTAGTTCCTGGATTTGTCGTACTAGAATTTTATACATATCAACATACATAGGCCAATTTATTATATATTTAAAGACAAGAAACTCTTTAATTCGCCGATCTCCTTATGAAAACATTTTCTGTTCAGTACGGTAGACCTTCAGGTGCCAATTCATGCCACAAATGCGGGTGAATTTATCTTATATCTTGCCCATTACCATCAGACCACTTATTTTGGCACTCGATCAATCATTCAAATTAAAACAACTTTCAGTAAAGTACTACAGGCTTAAGCCCAATACGGTTTCAATCTTAATAGAAACACGGCACTCAAACACAATGTATCTAGTAACTAGTAATCTAGTAACTCGGGCTGGGCTACCGCAGTCAACAAGGGGAAGGAACAGTCACTGTCCCTGATTTATCACAAAGTTGTGGATATGGAAAGCAGTGGATTAGGCTTTATTGTTTAAATATCCTATACTATTGTTAATTGTTAACCCCAATTAAAATAATTCGACAGACTCATCAGATAGCTTTGTCTGTCTCATTTTTCACACTAACCTTTTCCTTATGAAAGAATCATACATGTGGATCATTCTCTTCTGCATTTCCTTATCTTTATCAGTAGCAAACTTATCAAACATTTTGTTATCAAAAATGTACAGTAGATCATCGCCATGGTTCACGCCTGAAAAATATACCAAACAAACATTAGATTATCTAAGTGCAGATTTAGAAAAAATCTATATTGATTAGCAATTATAAACAGCGAAGTATTATCTTTTGACCTGTTGTGTCAATAAGTTAGTAGTAATTTCAGGATTCAGTTCCTGGTGCCCTCAAATATGTAAATTTTCAAATCAATAAATAATAAATAATTACGGTACTAATACAGAATTGCGATTGTTCTGAGATAATTACCATAATTTGTATCGGAAATATTGAAGACTTTTGCTCCAGTAAAGTTTCCGCTGTATCCAAACTTATATACGTAGACCTGTGGCAGGGTTGTGGAGCCACAAAACTCCCTGTATCTCAGGCCATTCTCGATAGCATCATCCCTGTTACACACGTTGTAGAATATGTACTTGGCCAGGCCAATTGCGATTCCACTTTCGAAGTGGCGCTCAGAAAGCAGCTGAAACAGAAGTCAAAAAGTCAAATAGAGGAGAGAAAGAAAGGAATGAAATTTGGAGAAAATTGAATGGAAGAGACGGAATGAAAATTTGTAATTTTGGTGGAAACAAAGTATGTTTATAGGCATTATCAACATTCTTCTTTTTTAACAAATTTATAAATATATCATGTTAAAGTACACGTTTTCGTTTATTCTACGGCGGCCGATAAAAAACCTTTACTTCTTAGGAAAGTGCACACTTTCGTATCATGCAATGAGCGAACACTTCCATGAGAATCAGAGGTATTTCTTGGTGGTTGGCCGTGGTCGCATAAACGAAAGCTTACGTTCAGGAGGATGTGGTCTGTTTGAAGTCTAGCAAATATAGATTATTGTTCATTGAACGCTTTGATTTGGACTTGACAGAAATTTCCTGAATACTAAAGCTGAGCAGGCCATTCACTATCCGATTTGTTGTACCTCTTGTGGTCCAATACTCAATTTTGGATCCGATATCGGACCATGAATAGGATTGTTGGAAGTCTGGTTTGATGTTGGATCAACTAAAGGTCCAAGACGAAGGTCCGACATCCGACTGGTCTTTGTTTTTCATAGACCAGACAGAAGCTGAAGAGCATGTCGGAGCGTCAGTTGTGAAACGATTTGACCAGTAGTTCTACTAGTAGTTCAACAAGTTGGATAATAAATCGGATAGTCTGATTTACATTCAAAACATAATGAGCAGCGAAAGCAGATGAGTGTTTCAGAGAAAGCTGCTGAGAGTATTTGAATAATGCATGTATCCTAATGTATCAGTTTCCTTCTACCTTTTTATCTATCTTCGCCGCTCCACTATGTCCTGACCTTAGAGAAAAAAATACTCGTTTAGAGAAAATACCAATAGAGAAAAGGATATTCGTTTGTCTCTGGTCCTGACAAATGCATTATTTTCACAACACTCTCAGCTACCCTATACTTTTGCGCTCCACTATGCTTTGACCCTTTTCTGGTTATTCATCCCCGAAGACTTCATACAGAAAAAACCTCCAAAGCTCCTCTATCCCCCTTGATAGGCAGCCTACCTGTTGCTCAAATCAAATCTCTATAATGCCTCTGTCCCTCTTAGGCCCGGATGCACAAAAGCTGGTTAAACTTTAATCGTGAATAATTTCACGAGAACTAAACCAAGAAGGTTTTCTTCGAAAAGAAGGCTTCTCTGATTGGTTCTCGGGAAATTAATAACGATTAAAATTTAACCGGCTTTTGTGCAACCGACACAGAATATACCAAGACATATTGTAATTGAGAGTTGTTATCTACTTTCACGTTTTCAGTGATTATGGAGTTCAATTCGACGTGTAATTCAATACAAACAATAATTTGTAATTAGAAGTGTAATTCTTGATTAACAAATGTACTGTATATTTATAATTCATATTTTCTAATAAAGAATTTCAATATAGAGCTAATTAAAGAAATAATTTCATAATACCCTTTTCTCAAAACTTTTCATATAAACACACTTAATATAAATTGAATTTGAAGATATTTGTTTTATTGAAGATAATAATTATTTTCGAAAAAAATGTAATGGCCTAAAAACCAAAACAAGTTGTTGTGTTTTATATAAGTGTGTTTATAAAATAAATTAGCTTTGAAAGAAGTGTACTATGAAATGATTTCTATACTAATTTATAATTGAGTTCATCTTCGTCATTCTGTGTTTTCCTCATAGCTGTTGCACGTTTTCACAAAGCACGATAAATTCTGTGAGTTAGGGACACTCTACTGAGCTTATCATGCTCTGCTCGATCAATATCGAAAACATGCAAGAGAGCCGAATCTGGCAGGCTCTTAATATGGTTTCCTTGGCAACGGTCAGTGGCTGCTGATGCTTGCACCTGTTGATTTTCTCCTTCTATTCATATTCATAAGGCAGTGATTCATTCATACAGCGAAATAGAGCTCAGTGAATTCATACAATGATTATTAATCCAAGATAGAGCCAGTATCAATCTCACTCCATCTCAATGCTTTGATCAAGTGATAAGCTCAAATTTTCGAAATAAGCTGTGATTGATAATATAATATTTGATCCAATAGTGAGGTCCACGTTATCCTTGTATATCATTCGACACAGCAGCTAGCGCTATCCTTTTCTACCTCTGTAACGTTACGAGATCGTTCTTTAACAATTTAGAAATATCATTAATTGACAAAATATTCAATTTCAATAATAAAAATGTATTATTTAATGATAAAGAGATATATTTTATTGATAAATAAAAAATGATAGATTATTTTAAACAGAAATGAACCGTCTATAGTATCAGATTTACCGGTATCAGGTATCATCTATTTATATTCTATGGAAGGCATTGACAAGGCAGAAAATCGGCAACGCTATTCTTCTATCTTTCTCCACTGCCATTATATGACTTGGACCTCACTATAGAAGTTATATCACTGTTCTTCTAACTAAAAATAAAATGTCAAAAATCATTCAATCTCCGTAAATTTAAATCTCAAATGTTGACGAGTTGCGCTTTGTAGCCAGAAATAATTGGATTCAGAATGGTTTTCAATTATTTTAGCAGCGTCCTACTTACTTTGATAAGTTGATTGGGTGACTCGTTGATGGTTATATTATTAGGGAAGTAAAGATTTCTAATTCTATTAGATATGTCATCCTTTATAATGACAGGAGCTGTATAGTTGTAGTCCAGTAGATGAGGTGCCATTGCATTCCAGTTTTTGTCCAATTTCTTTAGAAAATCTTGGTTTTCTATGAACTCTGCGAATGGGAGAACAAAAATTCATATTTTTACAATTGAACAAGCAAAAACAGATAAACATAAATGAAATTTGCACGTGAACAACCTCTAAAACTTTCGATACTTTTATTTATTCCTCAGATTTTTTCACAATATTGAATAATTTATCCATTAAAATTACTAGCTATTGAGACAATTTCCACAGCCTGACTCCAACTTGAGAAATAATCCAGCTAAAGTGAGATTCATTTTAAACCGTCGCCTGCATTGGTTGAATGGGAAGCATTGATCGATGTTATTAGTATAGGAGAGTATTGACAGCTTCAAGTGGAGTTCACTGTAGTTTTCCTCTAGGCCTATAAATGTACGGTAGTTGACAACCAATATGTTACATTACAAAATGTAATATGAGATAATGCAACAGGCTTCAAACCCAAAACTACTTATATCATCTCTAATTTCTAGCTATAGAATAAAATATGAAGAATGCTTTATTAATTAAGTTCACACAATACAATAACACTTGTGTTATAATGTATGTATAACACATATTTACATACGGCTTGATTACATTCACACGACTTGATTAGACAATCGCAAGCCGGAAAATAATTTGTAGCAACAAAATAATAGGCTAACTGAGGTGCATCAGTTTGAATAAGGCTAACTGATATCAATGTATATCAGTTTCAATGAGTATGATGAAAATCCTGTTTAGATTCTCCATCAAACTCGTCACTAACCTGCGCCCGGATAAAGGCCTTCAGCACTGGTGAAACTGACCAACCAGGGAACTTTGGAGGTTGTATTTACAAGTGCTATCCAAGGATATTCGGTCAGGAAAGTGTTCTGAGCATTATCAGGCTCAACAACCGGTCCAAACGGTGAGAATGGCGAATAGAGGAACTCCTGGAACACATCGAAACAAAAGTTCAGAGAGAAAACTCATTGGAATTGAGAGGAAAATGATTGATTCTGTCAAGTGTGCTCTCTGGCTAAAAATCAAGTCGCATAGGGTATGATGGTGTACTATTCTGCCCCGTGCTCCGCAAGCATTTTATCAAAAACTTGACAAACTGAAAACTTGACTCACTGAAATCTTCAAGAATTTAAAAAAGGCCTGTAATTATCCTCGGTAAATTGAGAATCTATATGCAAAGCTTTAAGTTAATCAGTCCAGTAGTTCAAACGTGATGATGGAGAGAATTTCCCTGGAGATATGATAATGGAGAGAGGTCATTCATGAATTTCCAACTAAAAGGGACCCCAAGGTAACTCCAGAAGTTGCCTTGCCTTCAAACCCACGGGATCTGCCTCATCAGGGCAGTTTCGGAAGGGCAAAAAGAAAAACCCAAGAGACCAGAGATGGGTGAAACTCTAGGCACAAATGTGGGTCAAGAAGCTGAGTCAAGGGTGGCCGGGCGCCCTAGAGGCAACTTGGCCGCCCCTTCCTCAGCGGAAGGACCTAGAAAAAAGCCAGGAGTGGAACTCACGTAGGTCACGAGTCTGTGGGTGAAGAGGCCATAACTCACCTCTGTTTAAAGAAGGGTGGCCATTCAGTCAGAACTTCTTGGGAAAGGAGCTGTTCACAATATGTTGTATATTGTATTGGAAAAATAAGAAAATAAATCAAATTCAATTCAATTACTCACATACATCCCTCCCTGAATTTGGGTTCGGAAGTCGAGACGGGCTTTTTACATGAAGGGTGGTAGTAGTATGACCCACTCTTCCGGCAGAGGGCCAACCGGATCCTCCGAAACAGACTGAGCCAGTTGTTGGGCGGCAGAATGACCAATCCGGTGGTTCCGGCCGTTTCTTCCAATGAGTAGTCCTTGTAGGAGTTTCTCCGCACAGACGCTTGAACAATCGTGTCGTTTGATTGTGGTTGGGAACAAAGTCCATAAAATGACGCAGTCCTAGAAATTTGGTCAACAATGAATTATTTGATACATTAATTCATCTTGTATAGCGAATTATAGTGTTGGAAAGAAACGAGGTCCATCAAGTCAAGATACGCAGTGCCTGAAAATTTCGGCAATATATTTGAAAGATAAATATATATCGAGGGTTAAGTGTCAAAGAACCGTATCTACAAATTTGCCGATTTTGAGTTGAGAGTGCCATTTTGTAGCGCAAATCAAGTTTCATTAAGTGTCAAAAGATCGTATGTCTAATCAATGTGGTTCTGAAGATAGCAAAATCTGTATGTCATTTTTTTTCGTTTGGTTAAGAGTCAAATAAACGTATTTCAATATGAGATACTCTGACACTAAACGTGATAGACGGAAACATACTGTCAGAAAACCGTATGTCAAGTTACGGTCATCTGACTCCAAGTCCAGCTGCCTCACATTCGACTTACGTTGTTCTAGGTGGCATTGGGATTGGATTGCTTTGCCCATCATAACCTCTATCTTCTAACACAACAATACCACGTTTTCAGAGGCTTCTAGCTGGCTTGGCTTATAAGTTATTTTAGTAAATGTTAAACCATGTTTACATGCAGGGGAGATAAATTATTGGATTTATTAGACATTCATATTAATACCAATAATGGCAAGCCTGCTAATAATGATTTGAATGATGATTCAGATCACAGTTATTGTGAAGTAGGCCCACCATCAGAAAGTCCTTGCCCTGAGTTGGATCCTGAACTTCAGGAATTGCTTGAAGAAATAGAAAATGATGATTTGGAGGTAAGTTTGTCTTTTTTAAACCTTTTCACTCTTTTTTCTATTTGTATATTGTTTATATGATTAAATTCAATGAATAAAAGTGACTAGGCTATTCACTCAATATGACTTGGGCTATCACCATAGAACTACGTATGAAGTTTATAGAAGACCTGTCCACCAATGAGTTGGACTTACACTTTCATGTGTTATCCAAACCACCAAGAAGTGAAAAAAGCTTGTATAAGCCTACCTTTTTGTTTTATTGGTTCATGATTATATAATTTTACTTTCGCTTAAACATGGTTGAATCTTACCTGAAAACGTGACCTGGTGACATTGTTTTGACACTGTATGTGTAAGTTATATTGACAATAAATAATTTTATTTGAAATGACAAGATTCTTGAATAATTATTTTGTTTTAAAATTATTTTACTTTTAATTCAAGGTTGTAAGAGTGGGTAATTATATTTCTTTAGATTATTTCTAACTCCAAACTTATCTCTTATTTCCAGAATGAAATATTTGATGATGATGACAAGGACCCAGACTACATTCCAGAAGATTCAGTGCCCAGTGAAGTCATGGTAAGCTAATAAATGCTTATGCTTTTGTTAATGTTCAATGCTACATTCTTTTTTTTCTGAGAGCAATGCCCACATGAGTGTGTGCATGATGAGGTGGATGATGATTGATGAATTGAACCTACAGTTTTAAATGGGTTTCAATCGCCAGAAAGTGTATACAGTAAGTCTATAGTTTTGCTTGACTGTTGAAATCATATTTAATTTTCGAAGAAAACAATTTTATGTAGTTGGACAAATTTGTTGTAGATACAGTAACTCAAATAATTTTACAAAATTGACATTGTTATTGAAAACCTATGTTTTTGAAGCACTCTTCTCAACAGCAGTACCAAGAAAAAAAATTCACTACAGTCTCTATAAGCTTTATTTAACAGTGACATGATGGCAGTAGGCCTATTCGTATGATGATGTACTTAAAACTTAGACATTGTATGATGTGTAAAGCTTTGATATGAGCTTATTTAGAAATGGGCGTCTGTTGCAAGCAAATGGAGTCTCAATTGAATTGGAAAACAATAGAAATATTATTTTATTAGCAAAAGAATGGCAACAATCATTTCAATTGTTGTGTTAATGCCCTCAATGAAACGATTGTATTTTGTAGAATTGATAGACCTGCATGTTCTTTTCTGTTCCCAGTTTCCAAATGCTGCAACAGAATGTTCTTCAACAACCGAATGCGAAGATGTAACACCTGCTGATCCAGTTTCACCTACATCAGAAATAGGAGATCAAGTAGAGAAATGTGTTAAAGGACCGAAGACTAGGAATAGAATCCCAGACACTGATAATTGGAAACGGAATGCAGTGAAAAGGAAAATTCGCACAGGAGAGGAGCATAAGAGTGCTAGTGGAAGGGTTATTGCAGCTAAACTAGTGAAGTTCCAAGACTGTTCAAGATGTGTGAGAAAATGTAATGAGAACTTTTCTGAGAGTAAGCGAAACGAAATTAATCAGGACTATTGGAATTTGGGTGATGTTGATAAACAAAGGTTATTCCTGAACTCTCTGGTATCAGAAGTAGAAAAAAAAGTCACAAGAACGGCTGCAGATGTGTCTAGGAGACAGAAAACACGAAACTATTATTTTAACAAGGCTGGTGATCGAATTCAGGTGTGCCAGCGATTTTTCCTTGCAACCCTTAGTATCACAGATACTGTTATTAAGAATATGTTGAGAAAAAGAGCTGAAAGTGGTGTTATTGAAAAAGATCGACGAGGTTGTCACATTCCTGGAGTGAAGAAACCAGAAAGCAGTAGAGAGTATATCATAAATCACATAAATAGTTTTCCTAGGATTCCTTCTCATTATTGCAGAAAGGACACAAAGAAAGATTATTTACCGCAGGACCTCAATCTTCAAAAAATGTATGATTTATATGTAGTGAAATGTTCAGAAGACAGTGTAACACCTGAGAAAATATCATTCTACCGAAACATCTTCCATACTAATTTTAATATTGCTTTTCACTGCCCCAGAAAAGATGTATGTGATCAATGCTACAAATATGAAAGAATGGATGTGGAGGAAAAAGAGAAAATGAAAGAAACTCATGACAGTCACTTGGCTAGGAAAGTAAAGGCAAGGAACCTCCGAGATGAATTTAAAGAAAAAGCTTTGAATGGTGAGTGTAATTTTGCTGAATTTGATTTTGAGGCTGTGAGATATTGTCCATCATTGAAGGCAAAAGCAATATTCTACAAAAGAAGATTAGCTGTGTACAACCTTACGGTATACAATGTTGCCACAAAATATGCAACAAATTATATGTGGCATGAAGCTACTGCAGGTAGAGGTTCGAAAGAAGTAGCTTCATGCTTGTTCAACCACATGAAAGAAAAGTCGAATGAGGAAAGTACACACTGGGTGTTCATGTCAGATACATGTGGTGGACAGAATCGCAATGTGAATGTCACAACAATGTTCCTCTATGCGGTTCAAAAATTAAATATATCTCTAATCGATCAACTTTTTTTTGAACCAGGGCATTCACAGATGGAGTGCGATTCTGTCCACGCACAAATAGAAAAAGCCAGTAGAGATATTGAAATTTTTGATCCTTCAGGCTGGTACACAACAGTGAGACTGGCATCTAGGGGGAAAAAATATGAGGTGAATGAGGTCAATCAATCTGAAGTATATGACTTCCAAGAATTACAAAAAGATCTCATAAAAAATAGGAAGATTGATATGAAAGGGAATGTTGTTAGATGGCTGGACATAACTTGGTTGCAATACAGGAAGACGGACCCTATGTTAGTATTTTTCAAGTATGACCAAAGTGAGGAATTTGAGGCATTTGCTATTTCAAGAAGAGAAAGAAGGAAGTTCTCAATTGATAAATTGATTCTCAAACCAGCATACTGTGGTACTTTGCCGATCGAGAACAACAAACTGAGTGACTTAATGAAACTTTGTTCCAGTGGAGTGATAAGAGAGCAGTACCACAGCTTCTATGGATCACTTGTTGGGGATTCAGTTGTAAATGCCGATGATGAATGAGAATAAATCTTCAGTAATGAAATAGATGTTATTGTAATTAATATGTATGTAAATATTTTTAAATTAAAATTATTTCTATGGTTTTCAATTATTTTAGCAGCGTCCTACTTACTTTGATAAGTTGATTGGGTGACTCGTTGATGGTTATATTATTAGGGAAGTAAAGATTTCTAATTCTATTAGATATGTCATCCTTCATAATGACAGGAGCTGTATAGTTGTAGTCCAGTAGATGAGGTGCCATTGCATTCCAGTTTTTGTCCAATTTCTTTAGAAAATCTTGGTTTTCTATGAACTCTGCGAATGGGAGAACAAAAATTCATATTTTTACAATTGAACAAGCAAAAACAGATAAACATAAATGAAATTTGCACGTGAACAACCTCTAAAACTTTCGATACTTTTATTTATTCCTCAGATTTTTTCACAATATTGAATTATTTATCCATTAAAATTACTAGCTATTGAGACAATTTCCACAGCCTGACTCCAACTTGAGAAATAATCCAGCTAAAGTGAGATTCATTTTAAACCGTCGCCTGCATTGGTTGAATGGGAAGCATTGATCGATGTTATTAGTATAGGAGAGTATTGACAGCTTCAAGTGGAGTTCACTGTAGTTTTCCTCTAGGCCTATAAATGTACGGTAGTTGACAACCAATATGTTACATTACAAAATGTAATATGAGATAATGCAACAGGCTTCAAACCCAAAACTACTTATATCATCTCTAATTTCTAGCTAGAGAATAAAATATGAAGAATGCTTTATTAATTAAGTTCACACAATACAATAACACTTGTGTTATAATGTATGTATAACACATATTTACATACGGCTTGATTACATTCACACGACTTGATTAGACAATCGCAAGCCGGAAAATAATTTGTAGCAACAAAATAATAGGCTAACTGAGGTGCATCAGTTTGAATAAGGCTAACTGATATCAATGTATATCAGTTTCAATGAGTATGATGAAAATCCTGTTTAGATTCTCCATCAAACTCGTCACTAACCTGCGCCCGGATAAAGGCCTTCAGCACTGGTGAAACTGACCAACCAGGGAACTTTGGAGGTTGTATTTACAAGTGCTATCCAAGGATATTCGGTCAGGAAAGTGTTCTGAGCATTATCAGGCTCAACAACCGGTCCAAACGGTGAGAATGGCGAATAGAGGAACTCCTGGAACACATCGAAACAAAAGTTCAGAGAGAAAACTCATTGGAATTGAGAGGAAAATGATTGATTCTGTCAAGTGTGCTCTCTGGCTAAAAATCAAGTCGCATAGGGTATGATGGTGTACTATTCCTATTCTGTCCCGTGCTCCGCAAGCATTTTATCAAAAACTTGACAAACTGAAAACTTGACTCACTGAAATCTTCAAGAATTTAAAAAAAGGCCTGTAATTATCCTCGGTAAATTGAGAATCTATATGCAAAGCTTTAAGTTAATCAGTCC